>NW_024724603.1:0-16530 GCF_018991925.1 Homarus americanus
TACTAAAATAAGCAACTTTTCCATTTATACAGTCAATAATGTGCAGTTGTGGTGGTAAACATAAGGTAAATGGGAGCAAAATAAACTGATACCAGTCTCCTAAAATATACATGGTTAACTGTATTCCCCATATATCAAAATCACTAAACCTATATGTAGTGTTGAAAGCTCCCTTGCCCTGGAGCAGCAGTGTGTGTGTGCACCTTGATACCGTACTTGTCGAGTGTACTAAATAAATGAGAAAATTATGTGGCATACAAGATAAATTTTAATAACATATCTTATCACATGGTAGTTGTTGGACCTGTCACAGTACTGTATAAACCACAAGGAAGTTAAATTTTTGTGGCTAATTGGTTTAGATTTACCTCAAAATAATTTAAGGTTACTAGAGCCTGATGGTTACTCCAAGTACAAGACAGTATTCTTTGAAGAATAATATATTTAATTATGTACAGTATAGCAAATGGAAAAATGTGTTTCTGAACAGAAGATAGTCAATACTGACTAAGACAACCTTGTGCTACAACAACAACCATGTGTTACAAACTGAAAACTTGTAAAACTGTATTTCATTACAATGTAACCAGTGCACCCTTAAACACATTAATATATTTCATGTGTATAATTTCTCAGGAAGCAGAAGCATTATTTCTCACTGGCTTTGGCATTTACATTTTCAAAATCTTTGCATGTAAAAATGTACCTGAAACATAGTGGAGCTTTTAATTTATTATCTACCCAATGTGTAAAAAAAAAAAAAAAAAAAAAAATATATATATTCTGTATTTATTTGAAACGGCAAAAAGAATTAAACTGCTTCACAGTCATACAAGGTATAACTTAAACACTTCCTTTAGACAGTCTCTGAGGACACTACTAAGACATTTTCTGTTCATCTACAGTAGTAATCAAACTTTACATATAAAGACTATACATCCCTACAAGGGTAGGGAAATCATGAAGAAGTTGATGGTCTATTACTTAAAAAGTAAAAATAGAGAAAATATGATGTTTTGGGGACAAAACTTCCTTCATAGAAGTTAAGAAGCTCTGCAAGTAAAAAAGATTTGGGCCAAGGAATATAGGATACACCCTTCAATAACAAATTATATTAGAGAAAGTATAAAAACTTAAATTTTTTGAAAATGGAACAATGAATGAAAAAGAAAATAATCAATTCTGGTAAATCACTGCACATGAAAATATGTACATGTATCTCCAACATACAGTAACTATGTACAGTACTCACGATATAAGGCTTGAATCGCAATTCCATATCATAAAGTGCAATTATATGTATAGGATCATTATGTAGTACTTATAGTTCAACAAAAATAGTAATCCATGATATCCAGTCAGTGACCTTTTACAACTGATGTACAGCCACAGTGAAGCAAACCAAAAGACTTGGTGTACTGGCAACATATAAACTATAATCCTTTTTTCTCTTTTTTTTTTTAGCTGACACCAAATGCTTCAGGGAGGTATTGCTGTATTAGCCCATCTAACAGACAGCATTAACTATAAAATGTGGTTTATAGACATTAGGTTTATATAATTACATCACCCACAATAACTTTCCAATGAGCTGTGAGTAATCATCCATTGGACATGTGACAGTATATTTCCATTGGACATGTGACCGTATACTGTACAATATTTCCACTGAACTCTCGTCTCTTGACTGCAGAGTCATGAGCAAAGTAGCCAGCCCTTGGCCAGTCTGTTCCTGTTTCGCACGCCCACTAGACATGTGCCTACGAAGCTAGTTACATATGCTTCATCCCTTGTTCATGCTCACAGCTCATAGCGTTAATTTTGGTGATATCCTAGTATACAGTAATTGTGCAATAGTTTACTTTTTAATAAATGGAGAAAAGACCATTTGGGTTTGAAAACTGAACCCAAAAACATTTATGAATTTTGTTTCCAGTTCACTTCTAATCAGAGATTCTACAGGTAACCCGAAGCTAATACAGTGCGCTTGGACTATCACCCCGAACATATGCCTTAAACGACACGTTTATGTAAATATGTAGTGTTTACACTTGATTATACTCTTTATAAACTGGTCATTATTATCCAATGCTTTATGTGTTTCGTGTAATTTTTTCTTGACATAAATAATAATTAGTGAAAAGAAAAGAACGAGTTGGAAACATGTTCTTCAATAAGAGTGAATTTATTTGTAACTTCGATTGTAAATATTCTGTATTTCAAACTTTTTTCCACTCCTATCTTTAAAGTTAATGTTTTCAAGCAGTTATATTTTTATATACATTGAATTCAGAATTAAAGTGAGCCAGAACTGGGAATCCTTAATAGTTTTATATATGGATATATTTAGGATACTGTATATCAATATTTATTGAATATTACTTATGAACCAATGAGCAGCAAATGGGGAGGGTTTGTACAGTAAAAAGGAAAAAAAGAAAAGGCTACAGTGTATGGTGTAAGACATCATCTCAAACTTCTTATGATTTGCTGGATTATTAGTGGATATTTTTAACACAAATTTTTAAGACAATGTGCACTATCAATGGATAAATTTTATTATTTCATTACCTGAAAAACTCATTTTAAATAAGGGCATAAATATTTTCTTTTTCCAGAACACACAAAGTTTACAATACATCACAAACACAATGAGTAATGCATAAATATAAGTTTACAGGTTACTTTAGTAAAATATTACCAATATTACCCCCAAAAAAGAGTATATACTAACAGGATATAGTGTAAACCTCAGTATAAATATTTGAACTCTGGACCACAGAATTAAATCTACATACAGAACATGGCTTTGAGCCTTGGCCATGTAAAACTTATAAGTTATGATATGGAAAATATTTACAGTCTGTACCTTCAAAATGTTGACTTGTCAATATCAGGCAAAATATTCCTTGATTAGCAAGTCCTTCTCAGAGACTGAAAGTAATGCTGGGGAAGGGATGTGCAGTGATGATATTGAACACTATGACTATTAACTGCCTTTAACATTAAGCAATCTCCATATAGTAAATCCCAGTTATCCAGCACGTACAGGGATTGAGAGGTGCCAGATAGAGTTTTTCCAATTAGCTGAAACTCACTCTCAGGATCCCCCAATAAATCCTACAGTGCACGTGTTGCAGGCTGACCTTGCAAATTTGTGTCTCCAAAAAATGGACTTCTCTAACTCTTATTCCATTCAATATAAACAATGTGGCTTAGAAATAAAGAAAATATACAGTAGTACCCCGATTTACGCGGTCAATTGAACCCACAGGGTACCACGGAAAGTGAAAACCGTGTAAAGTGAACAACAGAACATATGGGATTAATTCCAATAGAGACTGGCCCGACCCCCAAACTCCACTTTTTCAGACACAATACCTATGTTGTAGTAAAAATAACATCTTAATTTTATGATGGTATGCACACACAATTAATATTTAAGAGAAATACAGTCCCCAGGTTAATGTCCATTCAAATAATGGCCTCAAATCCCCCCCCCCCCTCTTCTCAGCTCACTAGCTCCTACCTATCTGAGAAATGTTTGGGTGAAAACACTAGATTTTAACTTTTAGTAATAAATAATACCTCAGACTACAGTAAGGATAATATAATTGACATTTCTGGATTCCTTGCAGGTCAGGGAATATTTTGAATGTAAACTTCATATATTTTGCACAAAAGATAAAATATTTGCTTTGTGTAAACCAAATTATTACATTAGATCTAAAATTTGTATGTCTAATGCAAAATCCATGGTTTATATTCAAAATGATCATCATATTGTAAGAATTCCAGCAATGTAAATTATATTCTGGCCGGGTAATTTGTATGAATTTTATGAGCTAAAAAAAAATAAAAAATTATACTTCACCGTGTATATGAGTAGATGCACCGCGGAAAGTGAAAGTCCGGTTCTGGCAAGGTACCGCGTAAATGAGCAGCGTAAATGAGAACGTAAATGAGAAATCGCGGAAAGTGAAACCGTGTAAAGCGGGGTAATACCGTAATATAAAATTATAAAATAAGAAAAAAGATGAGCATAGGTGTGTGTGTGTGTGTGTGTGGGAAGTGAATACGTATGAAGGTGGTGGGCTATAACTGCACTGCTGTCGACTCGCCAGCCCAGCCACCACATTTATTGTTACTTGTAAAGAAACTTTAAAAGTTGTGAAAAAGTCATTACAATACAGTACTCTAATGTGGCTTAAAAATAAAGAAAATATAATATAAAACTAAAAAAATAAGAAAAATGAAGAGCATCAGTGTGTTTATGTTGGAAGTGAATGTGTTAAGGCACCGAGTTACTAGGCTATAACTGCATGGCCGCGCTCCCTCTCGATATGACATTATGGGATACACACAGCCAGCACGACAGCGACACATCTATTAGTCAGCTGGTTGACTGCCTGAACTGTGTTGTGTCACCCAGAGGATGATTTGAGTGTGGAAGGAGCAATTTTTTATACTATATAAAAATTTTTATTGTTTATCGTAGCAATAAATATGGCAGCTCATCCCAAATGCGCTGCTTGCGCATGGTTTTCAAACTTACGATTCTAGCTGATTTTGGAGGAATTTTTATTTTTATTATTATTACTGGTGCTGGTTACCGGGTAGTTGAAATTACTGGTTGCCCGGATACTGGATAACTGGGATTCTACTGCACATCTTTTATTGTTACTACTCTTCTGCAAGATGGATCATGGTGTATAGACATCTCAAAGGAAGGGAAAAATTTATAATTTAATAAGGAAAGGGAGGAAAGAGTTAAGAGAACATGTATAGAATAGCTCAATTATACCTGCTAATATCTTCAACGTGCATACATAAATTATCTGTGGTTTAAGAGCCAAAGGTTAATGTTACCTAAATAATTTTAATCCATTCTAATGGAAAGCAAATATTTAAAAATAGTTCCAAAACTTGTGATAAGAATTTTAATAAAGTAATTACTTTACAAATGACACTAACCTTGTAAACACACTCGGTCTAGTAGGATTCTAAGAAAACTATGTAAAACCTTCATTACCCTTTGTTTAAAATACAAGTGCCTATATCATGTAACACTGCCTTATTTATTATTTCAGTTCTATTGTCAGCAAACACTTTTAGGCAGTTACCAACTGATACATACCCTACCGGACATTTAAAAAAATTCTACATTTGTATTAAAGTATTTACAAACTATCTGTAACACTCTCTCTTTACCATTTTAAAGATCATACATTCATAATTTACTCTAATTTTACTAACAATCAAAACCTTTCCCTCCTAATTCTTTATCTTCTACACATGAACACTTTATCTCTTAAAATTTTTCCATCCTATAAATTTCTTAATACTTATACACACAAACACTTTATGTATTTGCAGTGTAAAAATATATTCTGATAATGTACAGTAAGGTCCCACTTAATGAGCAAATTGTCTCCTTAAAAATAGTTTGTGTGGTGAATTCCAACTAAATTACATCCATTTACCTGCAGGACCCATGTTAAAAGCTGCAATGTATTCCAGCCCAAAAATTAAGACCTAACCTGACAATATTACACTTGAAAACTGGAGAGCCGGTAGTCATGCTGTTTGTGAATACTCTACCAGTGTTGGTATAGAAAACGAGTCCACAAATACACTAGACCAACTAACATCCCCACTCCCTTAAAGCACTACTACCACCAGTTGCCACCACCACCACTTCCTGGCTCATGTACTTCAGATAATTTTACACTAGACATAATTTTGCTGAGGTATAAAAAGATTCAGTAATGTCTGAGTAAATTTCAGCAACAACAGTCTCTTGCACCCAGTATCACAACCACTTTTCACAACTTACAATTGCTTATACTTTAGTTGTTTGTATACTTTAAGACATTTTTACAATAAAAATGATTTTAAATGGATAATCTTTAACTTTATAGCTAAAACCTGGCAGTGATATGTGCAAACATAGAAGTTTGTGGGTTATGGGATTGAATGTGTGCATGTTAAGAAACACACACACGATTGCCCTGTCCTTTGTCCTCCGACATTGTCCCACCCCCTTCCATTACTTTAGGTCCGAACACACTCCAGGTTGTAGATTCCACGAAGCTCCTCGGCGTCACCATAGACAACAAACTAAATTGGAAACCACACGTCAGTGAAGTTGTCAAATCCTCCAGTTTCCGTCTCCACCTCCTCCGCCGACTCAAGTCCCTCAGAGTTCCTGCACCCGAGCTCCTCAGTGTTTACACAACATTCATATTTCCCAAGCTCACCTATGCCTCCCCCACCTGGTCTTCCTCCCTAAATGCCACACAACGTAAACACCTAGAAAAAGTGCAAAAGAGGGCATGCAAGATTATTCTCTCCCCTTCCTACTCCACATATTAAGAAGCGCTCAACACACTGACCCTTTCGACTCTCACTGACCATCACCACACAACCTCATCTACCAGATTTGGTAGAAGCTTCTACTGCATCCTCGACACCGGCTCCTACTACCACCTGAGATCCCTAGCCGAGTGTATTTAGAGCACTACAACGCATCCAGCCCATACGTGCACGAACTGATCGCTATAAGAACAGCCCAGTCCCAACCATTGTAAAAATTATCAATAACTTGTAATAAACCAGTGTATTCACTCCCAGTAAACACTACTTCTTGCACTGTCACTATGTTGAAATGCACTGTAGTTTGAGTTTTTCCCCATCTAGTTATTATATATCTTATTTGTATCACTTATGTTACTTGTATATTATTTGTAATTCGAAACCCATTCCCCAAATATGTAACTGTATATTTTCAGCCTTCTGGCTGCCAAGCTCTTTCAATAAACCGTTAATTATTATTATTCATTATTAAGTTTACTTGTAATGAGCAATATCATCCTCCTCCCCTACCCCCAGTCACCTTACTTAGATGTTATTATTTCCTCTCATACACCATAAGTATGAAATCTAATAAAAGTAAAAATAAAAGAACCAATCATTAAAAAATGGGCAGAGGCGAGTGTATTCCTTAGTGAGGGTCCAGGCAAGCATATACAGTAAGCAATTTTTCGCTCAAACTTTTGGTTGTTAAATTAAAGTGATATTCGGTAATTGAATTCTCACATCCTTAACCTGAAATTCGTTCAAACAAATTCTCGTTAATTGGTTACTCTTGAAGAAGGGCCTTACTGTATTAATATAATGATCTTAAAGCTATATACACCAATACCTCCATTAACGCCCTAGTTAGGTTCCTGAAAACCACGACTTTAAGTGAAAATGATATAAATAGGGGTTATGTTCCTTGGGTACATTTCTGATCAAAATTTTCTCACAATTTGCCATAAATGTTTTACTCTCCTCTTCTTCTTGTTTTAAAGTTTCAATAAACGTAGAGCTTTTGCCTGGTTGGAAAGTAACAAACATAGAAAGTTTTGTTGATGTTGATCCTCAATCCACTTGTTCAGTATTCTCTCCATATTTTTCATAATGTCACTTCTTTTACGAGTTAATTTTGTAGCATATAAAGGAGTAACACTTTTAGCACAATTTGATATCCGCATTTCCACAAATAGTTCTTACCTACAGTTGTAGGCTGCAAACCGACAGCTCTTGATATGTCCACAGCTCAATGTCCTTCTTCAAATCTCTTTACCACACCTAATTTAACACTTTTTCTCTTCTTTCTGTGACCACAACCAGTAGTGATGCATAAGGCACATTTAGCACTCATTGTTCTAGGGGTCAAATAAATTTATAATTGGATTTTGAATGAATATTGGAAAAGCATCAAACAACGACCGAACAATAACAAACAAATATGGCGCCCACGCTGGTCACTTACACAGCCAGCTGTTATTAAAATCAGCATAGTTGCCGACTGAAAATTTCAAGTGGCGCTAGATTCACTCCCAAAAGCGCTAAACTTATAAAAGAAGCTAATAAAAAGTGCTAGGAATTAGTTATGGTAAATTATACAAATATTACTGGTACAAATGATTTGATACTACTCACCAATATTCCAGATCTGCTTATTCCCAATCTCCAACCTCCTCTTCTATGTCTTTATCTTGTCCAAGGTCACTTTCAGGTTGTTACAGTTCATGTGAGGATCCTGGTTGTAGTTGTGATGACTGAAATGTCTTTAATAACCCAATGCTTTTCAACACTTCCTTAGGCAGTTTATAATCATAACAACAACTTCCATCTCTTCTTAGTCCATACTTGATAGTTAGTACTGCATTTAAACTTTTGATGCTAAGTCTGTTTCGAAGTTTTGACTTAACAATATTCCTATGAATAAAGATGCGTTCAGGTCCTGAACATTTTCAGTTCAAGTGATGTCTGAACTTCAGGACTTTGGACAGGAATTCCATACAAAATTCACTTTGTTTTGTTTGATTTTTTGATAAGTTCTGATTAAACTTCCTTTTTTACATTAAGATATTCTTTTATAATACTTGAAAATTCCCATCAATTGAAAAAGCAAAAATTTTGACGCTAGATGTAAGAAAAGCGCCAAACGCAAAATTTTGGCACTAGATTAGAAAAAAAAACACTAGATCTAGTGCGCAAAGCGCTAAATTGGCAATTCTTCGTACCATTTTTTTTTAATTATCGTACATTTATCATTTCCATACACATTTTCTTTTTCCTTTTTTCAACGACATTAAAACAAAACAATGTTAATGGGGGAATTAGTGTAGTATACTGTATCTTTATATACAGGTAGTTCTGCTATAACGCGATAATTGTGTTCTTGTAAAATATCGTGTTATAGAAAATCGCGTAATAGAAATAACAGGGCTTAAGGAGAAAATAGGGTTAGGTGCAGATTACTCGAAATCGAAAAAATTTAGTAGTTAGCCTAACACAAAGGATAGCACAGTCTAAATAAATGTTACATTCATATCTAATAATGAAATCATACAGTAAATTTAACACTTTACCTTGAAAAAATATGAATGTAACTTGATGGGGAGAAGGGTGATTTTGAGGTTGATAACATCAAGCTTCTCTTCAAGTGTTATATCCTTTCTTTTACGATAATCACCGGGAATTCTATCATCAGAATGCTTTTTGGAGATATTCTTCTTTACCATATTCACAGTTAATACCACAAAATTGGAGAAATAGTAAGCAAAAATCGCGTTATAGCAAACAAGCGATCGCGTTATACAAATATTGTTCCGAATTCATAAATCGCGTTAGAGCAAATTCGCGTTATCAAAACACGCGTTATAGCAGAACTCACTGTATATATATATATATATATATATATATATATATATATATATATATATATATATATATATATATATATATATATATATATATATATATATATATATATATATATATATATATATATATATATATACAGTTGTACCCCACTTAACGTGGTCAATAGAACCCGGAGGGTCCCGTGTTAAGTGAAATCCGCGTTAAGTGAACAACAGAACATATGGGATTAATTCCAATAGAAACCGGCCCGACCCCCAAACTCCACTTTTTGAAGACACATAACTATGTTGTAGTAAAAATAACATCTTAATTTTATGATGGTACATGCACACAATTAATACTTAAGAGAAATAGAGAAATACAGTCGCCAAGTTAATGTCCATTCAAATAATGGACTCAACTCCCTCCCCCTCTCACACTACACTGCCGGCTCTTCCCTCTCTGAGAAATTTTTGGGGGAAAACCACTAAATTTTTATAAATAATACCTCAAACTAAAGTTAGGATAATACAATTGACATTGCTGGATTCCTTGTAAGACCAGGAATATTTTGAATATAAATGTCATATATTTTGCACAAAAGATAACATAGTTACTCAAAAAAAAATTTTATCTAAAATTTGTATGTCTAATGCAAAATATATGATGTTTATATTCAAAATGATCACCAAATTATAAGAATTCCAGCAATGTAAATTATATTCTGGCCGGGTAATTTGTATGAATTTTATGAGCTAAAACAAATATCTTCAGTTAATAAAAAAAATAATAATCTTCACAACACTATCTGTCAATCAAAGTACCCCACCTTGCCTCCCCCCCCCTCTTCCAACCGCGCGGTCAGTCCCAACCCTCCCCCCCACCCCCCACCAATCATCCCTTCAAGAGAAGAGTGGGTGAAAAATTTAGATTTTAACTTTTTTGTAATAAATAATACCTCAAACTAAAGTTAGGATAATATAATTGACATTGCTGGATTCCTTGTAAGACCAGGAATATTTTGAATATAAATGTCATATATTTTGCACAAAAGATAACATAGTTACCCAGAGAAAAAATGTTATCTAAAATTTGTATGTCTAATGCAAAATATATGATGTTTATATTCAAAATGATCACCAAATTATAAGAATTCCAGCAATGTAAATTATATTCTGGCCGGGTAATTTGTATGAATTTTATGAGCTAAAACAGGCAGTCAGGCAGTGGAGGCAAGCAACTAAAATAGCTGCCTCGAGCCGACACTCACCGCGATATGATGAAAATCCTTGTTAAGTGAAAGTTCAGCTCTGGCGAGGCAATCACAGATATGATAAACGCGTTATGAAAACCGCCAAGAAGGGTAATATTGTATATAGCATATATATTATATATATATATATATATATATATATATATATATATATATATATATATATATATATATATATATATATATATATATATATATATATATATATATATATTGATAAAATCACACGGGAAAATGGAAACAACGAAGTACCTTAGCTTTCGTCTTTATTCAAGACATCTTCAGAGGCAACTGGATTACATGGACAGAGAGAGGCTTAAATATACAGGGTGACCTAAAAACATGAGGTCAGGTCATAATGATGACATCCACTAATCCCCACACCAACACACACGTAGAGGAGCTTAAGAGAAGGGTGGTGACGTGACTAGCCAGGTCAGGTCAGAAAAAAGGGACCCACAAAATAACTATCATACATCTAGATCAAAGGTTTTCAAAGCATTTTTAACCTTGGGCCACTGACAAATAAATTTATGTAACATATTATCAGTTTTGAACTGACCATCACTAAGGTTTATTGATTTTAATTCTTTAATCAAACTTAATCTTTCTGTGACACAAGATGATTTGAATACTTCTAAGCTTTTTTCCCAAGCAATGGGGTGATTATTATTCCTAACATGAACGAACAAGGCACTGCTTTCAGATGCAGTTCTGATATTATACTTATGTTGTTTGATTCTGAGCTGCAGTGTTTTTCCTGTCTGACCTACATAATTACAATTACATTTGCTACATGGAATACAATAAACACTTCCATTTACATTCAAACTTGGGCTATTCCTTATTAACATATTGGTAATGGTTGAGTCATACTTGAAAACAACATTAATATTTAGAAGCTTGAGGGACCGAACTAACGGGACAAATTCATTACGTAATGAATTTGTCCCGTTAGTTTCTATTTAATTTATGATATTACCCTTATTATCAGCAATTTACATTATCTCTCACACCGGCCTATTGCATACTCCCTATCTTCTTATGTTCTTTTAGAATTTGGCATAATATATGTAAATAATTCTTTGTAGATATATAAGCTGTAATTCCCCAGTTACCAATCAAAACTATCAGCAGGCCTTAGCATTTTAATATGGTGACTGTGTTTTAATTATATGGTGTACTTAGTAAAGCATTGGAGAATCTATCCAGTAGTAAAAAGGGTAAGAATAGCAACTGGCTAGCGGCGTCAACCTCTCGTCAGGGGTACTCGAAGAAATGGCACAATTTTCATACTAGGAAAAAATGGCACAACAAATTTCACTTCGAATTCACGAACCACAAACGAACTTAGGAGCTAAAGTGCTAACGAGCCAGTGTTTGAAGCTATGCAGCGTGTTCGAGTTAATGATGATGTTTGGTAACTTGCTATATCACCTTTGTTTAACCCTTAATTCCATTTATACACCTCGATCATATCTCGTGTTTTAGTTTGATACATTTAAAAGAATGTTCATTATTCCTCTTTGCTTTTCTTAACTCGGTCTTAACCCTCATAACAATCTCGGAGGTAAACTTCACCACGATTTATTCTCCCTATAACCTCCTTTTGTCCAATAATATTCTTTAAATAATTGTTTATCCTTTTAGGGTCATTGTTGTTTGATCTGAGTTTTCTATATGTTATGTTCTGCCTTTGTGCATTAAGTAACTCATTATTTAAATTGTTGTGGAACTCGTCAATCTCATATCTCGTGATCAGGTCATCTTCAACCGTCATATTTGGTGAAGTTAGAACATAAGAACACAAGAAAATATGGAGTCTGCAATAGGCCAGCTGGCCTGTGCATGGCAGCTCCTGTCGAGAGTTACTACCACTCTCTATCATCCATGAATCTATCTAGCCTCCTTTTGAAACTTTCCAGAGTTCCCGCACTTACTACAAAGTTGGTAAGCTTGTTCCACTCGTCCACCACCCTATTTGTGAACCAGTTTCTTCCTATCTCCCTCCTAAACCTAAACTTATCCAACTTGAATCCGTTGCTCCGAGTCCTATCCTGCTCGGATATTATAAGAACTTTATCTATATCCCCTTTATTGATTCCTTTCACCCACTTAAATACTTCTATCATATCTCCCCGCACTCTTTGTCTTTCTAGGGAATGCAAGTTAAGTTTCTTTAACCTATCCTGATATGGAAGGTTCCTAAGTCCCGGAATTATTTTTGTCATTCTTCGCTGCACCGACTCTAGTGAATTTATATCCATTCTATAATAGGGGCACCAGAACTGAACCGCATAATCGAGGTGCGGCCTGACTAGCGCAAGATATAGTTGCAATAAGACCTCTGCACTCTTGTTACTTACACTTCTAGATATAAAACCCAATACTCTGTTTGCCTTATTTCAAACATTAACGCACTGTTTTCTAGGCCGTAGGTCCGGGCTTACAAGTACCCCTAGGTCTCTTTCACAAGTCAACTTCTCTAGGTTGATGTTGTTATGGCTGTATACATTGACAGTATTTGTTCTTCCAATATTAAGTACACTGTACTTGCTGGTGTTGAATTTCATTTGCCATTTAATGACCACTCCTGCAGTTTATTTAAATCCTCCGGTAGTGCATTTGCATCCTTCCCTGAATTAATCTGCCGCCCTATTTTGGTGTCATCCGCAAACTTACTTATGTCACTGCTGATCCCAGTATCTAGATCGTTTATGTAGATTATGAACAAGAGTGGGCCTAGTACTGACCCCTGGGGAGCCCCACTGGTTACACGACCCCACTCAGATTTAACACCATCTCCGCTGACCCTCTGCGTTCTATCGGTGAGCCATGATTTTATCCAATTTAAAACTCTCCCCTCGATACCATGAGCCTTAACTTTTCTCAGAAGCCTCTGATGAGGTACTCTGCGTGTGTCAAGAGCCCACCAGGGCACAGGTCAAACGACCCACAATGGAGCCTAGGGGGCGAAAAAAAAACATATTAAAAATAGAGAAGAAAAAGGTTATACTGTGTTAATCTACACCACGAAGATGCCGGAAAACCAGCTTTTTAAAGTTAGACATTGTATGAGTATGGAAACACAGAAGAAGACAGAGCATTCCACAGTTTGGCTGTGTGAGGAAAGAAGGATGTACTATAACGGGTTATTATAGTGTGACCGATTCTCACACAGAAACAGTGGGCACCCCGGGCAAGACGAGTGTTACTAGCCCACGGCCTTACCGGCAGTACACAGGATGCCAAATCTACCTGTATAAGACAGAGAGTGAAGCAACATTGCAGTGAAGAGAAAGGGAAGAGAGATTATCAACTAAAGGAGGAGAGTTAATAAGACGAAATGCCTTTGATTCCACCCTATCTAACAGTTGGACAGAAGAAGAACCACCCCAGATATGAGAGCAGTACTCCAGGTTAGGACGATTGAATCCATTATATACTTGAAGCAATTGCTCAGGAGTGAAATAAACTACGGCATCTGTACAGCATTTCCAGCTTTTAGGAGGCAACTTTAGCAACGTTGTGGATGTGTAGTAAATATAAATAAATGAGCACGGGAGGGGGGGTTGGCAGGAACCACAAACATTCCCTTTAGATTGAGGTTGAGGTGTGAAGTGTAACAGAGTTTGTTCAGAATAAACTTTTCTTTTAACGTAAAGCAAAATGAGGTAAAGTATAGTACTGTAGTGACTACAGTTTCCACTAATGGCTGACCTGGACTACTGCCCTAGTTTTACCTTTATAAAACAAATATCTAAAACTGCACCAAGTTTTCCTTTAGGGTCCATTCTAACATGTCCACTGATGATTACAATAACCCCAGAATAAACAGACATATGCTCAGGTTGGATTGGTAATACAGAGAGAGGAGAGCATTAGCTCTGAGGGTGCAAGAAGGGTACAGTACAAGGTAAAGCTCAGAAGTGGGAAATATAGGAGGAGGTTGACAGCAGGTGGGCTATCCACCTTGCGGAGACGAGGTTTTGGTTGCTGCTGCTGCTCTTCGTAATATGAGTTAAATTTTGGGGTTGGGTTGGTTGGTGATACAGAGAGAAGAGCGATACTTGTTGTTGCATCATCTTTTATAACTGACTCTTACTCTCTATTTCTCAGGTGCCAACTACCCAATTTGGATTGTTAGTGACATGAGGAGGCAAAGTGATTTATCATGGTTCAAACAACACTATGGAGAGTGCCTTTACACTGTGCGTATTACTGCCTCTGAAGAAGTGAGGAAGCAGAGGGGTTGGGTGTTCACTCCAGGTAAGTACAGTACAATGCTCTATTCGTTTTCATGTGCACAAACAAAATGTTTTGACGTGCAGTCCGGCTTACATCAACGAAAAAAAAAGGTAAAATATGAAAAAATTCCAGAGCAAAGTTGTTGCCTATGGCTGCATCTGGCCAGAGTTTTATGACAATATTCGTAATATTTATGCAGTTATTTATGGTTTCCCCTCTTCCTACCGCCCCAACCTTCCTTGGGTTGACATATGAATGATCGTGGTAAAATATTTTACCAGAAAATTTGGAATAAATAGCACAAAAAAGACTTTAGAAATTCATTTCAGGCAACATGTGGCAAGTATAGGGGAATGGTAGTCACCGGTAGAAGGCTAGAAGCACGTATCATCAGTATGGCTTGGACCTTGGCAAGGGGAGGTGTGCACTCCGCTGCACCGCACATCTTACCTCCTTTTTACTCCATACTGTCTTTTAAAATGTTCTGTAACTTAACATTGAAGGTATTAAATAAAAGACAAAATGTGATACATAATTTGTATAATGATAAGAACATCTCTGGTAAAATGAAGGAAACCGAATAACTCCTGGTTTCCTCATAAATTACTGACAAAAGAATTATATTAAGATACTGTACAAATTTATGCTTGGTGAATAGCCGGGGAGAGGAAGGAGGTGGGGAGGGAGCACCACCTCCAGCTGGGCAGCCAGCCAATCCTTTATAGCAACAGTAAGCAATTCATCATAATTCCCTTATTTTTGTTCAATCCAGAATGCGACGCCTACCTTATACCTAGGTATGTTAATGCCTAGATCAACGTTCTGAATTCTCTCCCCGTATGCCCTTATTTTGTCGTTCTTGTTCCTCCTGTGTGCAGCATCGAGAGTTAAGTCATGGTGACATGCGGCCATGGGATCAAAAATCCTGATCTCGAAGAAGGCTCGCTGTCCCCGTGTCCAGAATCCTCGAGCACTGGCGTCAACACGGGCTTCATTGGATGTGTTTGAATTCCTATGTTGGAAATTCTCACCGTCTAATGGAAGGAGGGTCGGTTCTACCCTGACATCATGGCAGATTTCCTTCAACATATTTGCTGTGAGATCCCTTACTTCGTCATGCCTCATGCATATGAAGTCCCCTTTCTTGCACACCATGGCATTATCGACGTCATAGGAAGAGCCACACACGTATTGGGTGGGTAAACCTTCAACTGACCTATCTTACCTTAGAGCAATGGCATCTGTAAATTCTTGTTTATTGAGACTGAAACCATTTGCCCTTATCGGTAACGTAGTTAACCAGTTCGGCTACTTTTTTTTTTCAAATTCTCTGGTACTTGCAACAACAGTTGCTGCAACTTATCACTTTGGCTCCTTCTCCTATTACGCACTCCTCTTTCATTACTTTTAGGAATCGTTGAAAGGTTATTCCTCGTGGGCCAAGCGGAATTTTATAAAAAGAAAGACCGCTGTCCTGACTAACTCTTCTTCTAGTTAATCCTTCTGGTCATTAACCAAAATATCTGTAATAATTTCTATACTCCCTCTCTTCCTCCTCTCTTCCTACCTGATAACTCTATAGCCAACTCTCCCCCTGATAAAGCCAATCTTTTTGGCACCTTATTCTCCTCTAACTCCACCTTAGACGATTCCCACTTTATCCCTCCTACCCCTGCTCCTCCTACTGAACCTTTGCACTTTCCTATAATCTCCACTCTCAGGGTTGCCGGTGTGTTATCCAGGTTGGATATGAGTAAGGCGCATGGACTGGATGGAATACCCTCTCGTGTTCTGAGGAAGTGTGCTGAAAT
>NW_024724604.1:0-14216 GCF_018991925.1 Homarus americanus
GAGACTGAGAACAGTCACACCTCCCCCTCCAACCCTACACGTTAGCCATGGTTCTGTAGTGAAAGCAGCACTCTATGAGACTGAGAACAGTCACACCTCCCCCTCCGACCCAACACGTTAGCCATGGTTCTGTAGTGAAAGCAGCACACTATGAGACTGAGAACAGTCACACCTCCCCCTCCGACCCTACACGTTCGCCATGGTTCTGTAGTGAAAGCGGCACACTATGAGACTGAAATTCAGTCATACCTCCCCTCCGACCTTCACGTTGTATGGTTCTGTAGTGAAAGCAGCACACTATGGGGCTGAGAACAGTCACACCTCCCCTCCGACCTACACGTTAGCCATGGTTCTGTAGTGAAAGCAGCACACTGAGACTGAGAACAGTCACACCTCCCCCTCCAACCCTACACGTTAGCCATGGTTCTGTAGTGAAAGCAGCACTCTATGAGACTGAGAACAGTCACACCTCCCCCTCCGACCCAATACGTTAGCCATGGTTCTGTAGTGAACGCAGCACACTATGAGACTGAGAACAGTCATACCTCCCCCTCCGACCCTACACGTTAGCCATGGTTCTGTAGTGAAAGCAGCACACTATGAGACTGAGAACAGTCATACCTCCCCCTCCGACCCTACACGTTAGCCATGGTTCTGTAGTGAAAGCAGCATACTATGAGACTGAGAACAGTCATACCTCCCCCTCCGACCCTACACGGTAGCCATGGTTCTGTAGTGAAAGCAGCATACTATGAGACTGAGAACAGTCACACCTCCCACTCCAACCCTACACGTTAGCCATGGTTCTGTAGTGAAAGCAGCACACCATGAGACTGAGAACAGTCACTCCTCCCCCTCCGACCCTACACGTTAGCCATGGTTCTGTAGTGAAAGCAGCACACTATGAGACTGAGAACAGTCACACCTCCCCCTCCGACCCTACACGTTAGCCATGGTTCTGTAGTGAAAGCAGCACACTATGAGACTGAGAACAGTCACTCCTCCCCCTCCAACCCTACACGTTAGCCATGGTTCTTTAGTGAAAGCAGCACACTATGAGACTGAGTACAGTCACACCTCCCCCTCCGACCCTACACGTTAGCCATGGTTCTGTAGTGAAAGCAGCACACTATGAGACTGAGAACAGTCACACCTCCCCCTCCGACCCTACACGTTAGCCATGGTTCTGTAGTGAAAGCAGCACACTATGAGACTGAGAACAGTCACACCTCCCCCTCCGACCCTACACGTTAGCCATGGTTCTGTAGTGAAAGCAGCACACTATGAGACTGAGAACAGTCACACCTCCCCCTCCGACCCTACACGTTAGCCATGGTTCTGTAGTGAAAGCAGCACACTATGAGACTGAGAACAGTCACACCTCCCCCTCCGACCCTACATGGCAGTCTATCTAACCACCTTGACTTCTCATATGAAAGTCCACCTGTTTCCTACCCCCGACACCAACCTACACGACATCCAAAATTAAATTCCACCTGACCACTCACATGACAGTCCCTTGGCAGACCACCAAACGGTCCAACTTAACTCTGACACCCCCCACCCTCATCTGACACGTTCACCCCCGCCCTCAGTCAGTGTTTTTCACTTTGTTTACACGAGGAGTCTGCAAGTCTAATGAGTTCCAGTTCTACTAGGTCTTAGTTCTAATGGGTATCAAGTGATAATGAGTCTCAGTTATAGTGATTCCCCAGTTGTAATAACCCCCAGTTATAATGTTAGGTCTCTGTTCTAATGGGCCTCATTTATAACGGGCCCCAGTTATAATGGACCCCCCAGTTATATGAGGCCTCACTAATCCTGGGCCTCGGCCCTCACTTGTACGTAATGGGACCCAATCACAATAGCGTTCCAGTTCTAAGAGGCATCAGTCCTAGTAAATACCACTTCTAATGGGTTCCAGACCAAAAAGTCCTAACCTAACCTGAGGATCGATACCAGAGGTTAAGTTAGGTTAAGGCTTAGTTGGGGCCTATCTGGCTAGGGTCCATTTAGAAATGAAATCCATCAGAACTAAGACCCATTAGAGTTGGGGGCCCATTAATACTGGGACTCATTAGAGTTGGGGCCCATTGATACTGGGTCCCATTAGAGTTGGGGCCCATTGATAGTGGGTCCCATTAGAGTTGGGGCCCATTAATACTGGGACCCATTAGAGATGGGGCTCATTTATACTGGGCCCCATTAGAGATGGGACCCATTTATACTGGGACCCATTCGAGTTGGGGCTCACTAATACTGGGACCTATTAGAGATGGGGCTCATTAATACTGGGACCTATTAGAGTTGGGGCTCATTATTACTGGGACCCATTAGTACTAGGGACTATTACGACTGGGGTCCAGTTAACCAGTCAACAAATAGGCGATAAGTGGACCTTCTGGATAGACTTTCACCAATGAGAAAAAACTTTTGAAAAGAAAGAAAAAGAAAAAAAATCGATAATGAGAAAACACAGGAAGGAAAGATGGAGAAATACAGAAAGAAATGAAAATGAATAATGAATAAAGAACGAATGAGAAAGGGAACAGGAAAACGAAAGAAAATATGAAAAGGAACGAAATATAAAAGAAAATAATGGACAGAGAACGAGAGGGAGAATACAAAAGGAAAAGAACACAAATTAAATAACGAACGAGAAAATAAAAAGAAAAATTAAGAAAAAAACGAGAGAAAGGAAAAGAAAAAAAATGGATAAAAAAAAGGAAAAACCCGAAGCGAGAAAAATAAACGAATAAAACAATGAATGACAAAAGAAAAAAGAAAATAAAGAATATACAGATTAAGAGAGAAATATAAAAGAGATAGGAAAAAAATAGTCGCCAAAATATACGACAAAACACAACACAACAGACCGCCCATCCACGCCCTATAACGTCCCTCAAAACTTTGGCCAGACGCGAACTGAACTCGGCCTTGCCACTTTTCCGCGGGGGATGGTCACACAACTCCAGGGAGGGAGAGAAAGGAAGGGGAGGGAGAGACTAGAAAGGAAGGGGAGGGAGAGACTAGAAAGGGAGGGGAGGGAGAGACTAGAAAGGGAGGGAAGGAGGGAGGGAGGGAAGGAAGGAAGGAAGGAGGTTGTGAAAAAAAAGAAGAGAGGAAGAGAATGAAAAAAAAGGGGGAGAGAGAAGGAGGGAAGGAGTGGAATTACCGTAAAATTTCCGTGTGTACCTTTATCAGTGCAGTGTAAACTCCTCTATGGGATTTCACTTAATCAGGAAAGCAAAAATTTGGTGAAGGTAATATACGAAGGATTATGTAAGTGTGTGTTTTGTATTTCAGGTGGCGGTCATTTTGAAAAGAGATAAAAACGAACTCTCCATCAGTAGACTTTTTGTGTGTGATTATACTTATTGTCGGCCATTTTCAACTGAGACACAAATCAAGCACTATGGGAGTTTTAGTACAATTTATGGTATGATTATAGCGGTTATCTGTCATTCTGATATGCGATAAAACTCGAGCGCTACAAAGAACTCGAAATGATTTTGTGATGTGGTTGAGCAGTTGTCGGATATTTTGGAACCGAAATAAAAATAAATAAACGTAGTGCAAGTTTGAAATGATGTTATTGGTCTGAATATTAAAGTTTTGTCAATTTTTACCTGAAAAAACAATAACAACAACTCACACTTGTGGTGAATATGAATAAAAAAGAAACAGTAAAGGTATTAGTGTTGAGTAGAGGCTGGTGACGACCACACGAGGCCCGACCATCACGGGACATTTGATACAAACTACGAATGATAAAACTACCAACTATTCTCTAACATACACACACACACACACACACACGTTTATACAAAAAACCGCATTTTTATTTCATTATTTATTTTCTTTCTTTCTGTCTTTATTTATTTTCTTTCTTTCTGTCTTTATTTATTTATTTAAGTCTCCCTTATGAATAATTTTACAACAGTCTTCGCCACGCACTTCGTCTCCACCAGAATCTCAACACCACATAGTCAACTGGCACCATCTACCATCATCAAGTTGTGTGTTGATCACAGAATGACGCCCACAAGAGGTCACAGGGGCATTGACAGCATAGATTTATAACAGCCAATTCCCGGGTTGATTGAAGATAAAAAGAATCAGAACAGACCTCGAACAGACCTCGTGTGCGATGTCTATATTTGGATAGAATCATCGGGGAGAGTGGTACCGCAGGAAGCATTATACAGGAGTTCCCTTGTGGGTGCGTAATTTGCTAACGATCTGGAATCTATAGACCTATAGATAGCACACGGCTTCGTTAAAATTGCTATGAATTCGGAAAACACGCGAAATATGGCGCGTTTGGCGGTCTGGATTGAACACCGTTTATTAGAACACGTTTACAAAATGCAAAAATTCTGAATTTGTTTCGCGTAGCCGAATTTGTACCCGTGAGAGGGTAGGTGGGTGGGGGAGGCAGGTAGGACGGTCGGGGGGTAAGAGAGTAGGTAGGTGGGTGGCCAGGTGAGAGGGTAGGTAGGTGGGTGGGTGGCCAGGTGAAAGGGTAGGTAGGTGGGTGGGAGGGTAGGTAGGTGGGAGGGTAGGTAGGTGGGTGGGTGGGTGGGTGGGTGGGTGGGTGGGAGGGCATGTAGGTGGGAGGGAGGGAGGGTAGGTAGGTGGGTGGGTGGGAGGGAGGGTAGGTAGGTGGGTGGGTGGGTGGGTGGGTGGGTAGGTGGGTGGGTGGGAGGGTAGGGGGTGGGAGGGTAGGTAGGTGGGTGGGTGGCCAGGTGAAAGGGTAGGTAGGTGGGTGGGAGGGCAGGTAGGTGGAGGGTAGGTAGGTGGGAGGGTAGGTAGGGGGTGGGAGGGTGGGTGGGTGGGTGGGTGGGGGTGAGGCATGGGTGGAGGGAGGGAGGGTAGGTAGGTGGGTGGGTGGGAGGGAGGGTAGGTAGGTGGGTGGGTGGGTGGGTGGGTGGGAGGGTAGGTGGGTGGGTGGGAGGGTAGGTGGGTGGGAGGGTAGGTGGGTGGGAGGGTAGGTAGGTGGGTGGAGGGAGGGTAGGTAGGTGGGTGGGGAGGTAAGTGGGTGGGTAGGGTGGGTGGGTGGTGGGTAGGTGGGTGGGTGGGTGGGTGGGTGGGTGGGTAGGTAGGTAGGCAGGTGGGTGGGTGGGTGGGTAGGTGGGTGGCGGCGAAGGGCGGGGATTCACCCGTCAGCTGGCTGGAGTCTCACACAGCACAGGTGGAAGGTGGTGATGGGGGGGGGGGAGGGGGAGTAGGGAGTCCGGCACTCTTCCCCTCTCCCTGGATCACCTTCCTGCGAATTTCCTGTTGGTACGACCACCACTTCACCATAAAGGTACGACCACCACCGCACCATAAGGATAGGACCGCCACCTCACCATCAGGGTACGACCACCACTTCACCATAAAGGTACGACCACCACCGCACCAAAAGGATAGGACCGCCACCTCACCATCAGGGTATGACCACCACCTCACCATCAGGGTACGACCGTTGGCGCCTCTTGTGAAAACATTGCACATATTTTTCAAGCCTAAATATAACTTGGTCTTCAGACAACGTACTCAAGCGTAATTATTTCACTCAGTCTTCCCTTCCTACACTCAAACGTAAATTAAATGTCACTGTCTACAACACATCCACGGAGGAGTAGTGTGTGTAAACATTGCTCCTAGGATCACAACTACCAACTTCCTAAACCCTTTCTTTCACCTGGTCTTCCCTCAGCTAAAATAACGCTATAAAATTATTTCCCCACTTAGAGGCCTCATCCTCCCCCTCCTCAACCAGCCTTGAAATCATACATATACTCTCTTAAGTTAAGTGAAAGAAGAGTAAGAATGAACGAGAGATGTATGAGAAGGAGGCCAGATGGACTGTGTTCTCCGTGAGGTAGTACAATATACAAAGATCAAGGTTGAAACATAATACACCTCGTACATGAACAGTTCCTACTCCTCCTCTACAGTGTAAACAAGTCGTTCTGTTGTTCCTGGACAGTTGCCACAGCATGTTAACCATCACTATAACGGACGAACACCCCCCCCCCCAGGCATAACAACATCGGCAAGTTGGTTTTCAGTTCTTGGAGTTACATTCAGGAAATACTGAGTGTATAGATCCTGGCTGTGTGGGTCATCAACACCAAGTAGTGGTGGGGTTTTGACCTGTACCCTCCTCCAGGACACACCTGGCAGCGGTGGACCTAATGCTGGCCTCACAAGGCCCGATGCATGTTTGACGACCACTACTTGAAGGAGGGGGGGAGGGGGGTGATGGGGCAGAGGTAATGGCGGGGATGTTAGTGATGGTAGAGCAGGTGTCACAGGTGGGTCGTTGTGGAGTGTCAGGTATCCTGAACCAAATCCAAACACAGGTTCCATATCACAGAACGCCAACACCTGTATCATCCCAACACAGACGCGGCGAAACGCTAAAACAGAAACACTCCTGCTTGCGCCCACGTGGCCTTGTGGATACACTGAAACACTCTCCCTCCTCACCAAACAATTCCTGGCATTCCAAAAGGAAAATTGTTCGATAAATCACTACAGCATACGTTGTCAGATATAAAAATGTAGCAGTGTAGTAATGGAGGCGAGGGTGCTGGTGAGGCTAAGTGGCGGTGAGGGGGCTGGTGAGTGGCGGTGAGGGAGTGCTTGTGAGTGGCGGTGAGGGAGTGTTGGTGAGTGGCGGTGAGGGAGTGTTGGTGAGTGGCGGTGAGGGAGTGTTGGTGAGTGGCGGTGAGGGAGAAGTGGTAGTGAAGGAGAAGGGTGGTGAGGGTGATGAGGATGAAGGGTTGGGGTGGTGGTGGAGGGTTGAAAGGTGATGGTGGAGTGGTGGAGGGTTGAAAAATGGTGGTGGTGGCGGTTATAGGTGGAAGTAGTGGTTAGGTTGAGGGATGGAGGTGAGGAGTCATGGTGGTAAGATGTGGTAGTGATGGTGAGAGTGAGGGTGGTGGTAGGTGTGGGTGGTGGTAGGTATGGGTGGTAGTGGTGGTGAGGGGTGGTGGTAGTGGTGGGTGGTTAGTGGTGGTGAGGGGTGGTGGTAGAGGTAGTAGTGGTGGTGGGTGGCAGTGGTGATGAGGGATGGTTGTGGTGTAGAGTCGAGGATGACCACAACAAACACCCATATCCCCCCCGTGAGGTTTGCCAGCCACGATCAATGGTATACTCCGACGAAAATCTCGCCCGAAGAAAATTCCATCAGACGACTACCAGCTGGACATAATCCAGAGAGAGACATTCACAGCATTCAATTCAATTCTTCCACTGTACAGAATCCCACCACCAAAATAATAACAGTACACAAAGTTCCATAAGCCACTGTTCCTATAACGTTCGATAATCTTTTTACCTCAAGCACGAATTTATTCTCTGGTTTAGTCTCAGTGCAATTACAACGCCATCTAAACAGTACTCACCATCTATAGTTACGGGGGACATTTAACTTAAGAAACTTTGTAAATTCGGAGCCTGAACTGCGAGGTGAAAGTGTCTTAACTTGCGATATTATAAGTATTTTCTCCCTCAGTGATACATGGTGTTATGTGTTGGATAATGAGGCACTCACGTCACCCCGCCCCCTCCCCATGGTCGTTTACATATCGTTTTCCCTATTATTATTATTGTATGATATGGACACAAAGTAGTACCTTCAGCTGTTTATCATTATATTACTCTTATATTACTCCATTAATTATGTATAGTAAAGTATTACAGAACATGTATTAATTCTATGTAATATTCCCATTTATTGTGTACCATATTATGTATATAAATTATCATAGTTATACTTTATGTATTCAGCTTGTGAATGCTGGCATCTGTACATCCCAGCGCGCAGTAATACATATGTAACTGTATATTTTCAGCCTTCTGGCTGCCAAGCTCTTTCAATAAACCGTTAATTATTATTATTATTAGATAGATAGAGAGGGAAGACAGAGTCCTTGTGGTGCGGACGCGAGCTTCTGGGTCCCTCTGTATATATATCTCCCGTATGAGAATAGAACCTACTTTTAAGAGAACAAGTGTTTGTGTATACCTTCAGTAGTATAGAACATTTTGTGGGTATTCAAGACGAACGTCAGATGGCGCAGTGATTATTTCTCAGTGAGATACAGTGGACCAAGCCTTCCCGCCCAGACTCTGTTAATGGCGTCTCGTCTTCATCTTCATGATCCACAGCAAGACTACTACAAGCCTCTAGACTTAGTGTTGTGAAGTGCTATGCTGTGTACAGTGCTGTGCTGTGAAGTGAAGTGTTTTGTGAAGTGCTGTGTTGTGTATTTTAATCATAATTGTCTGTGCAAATTGCGGTCAGATGACTAAGGGAGTGGCCCGACAGTACAAGCTCTCCCGTCTCTGGTCTGAGGGTGACTGAGGAACCCGTGCTCGACGCCGCCCAGCTGTTCCTACGTCTGGCAGCGCGCCAAGTCTCCCCTCCAGCCAGACACACACACACACACACGCATTCACAGAATCACCTTATATTTTTCTTGTGACTTCTGTAATTCTGTGCATAGATTACGAGGGGCTGACCCAGTCTTTTGCACAGATAGAGTACAGAAGCAGTCGGCATGTCTCACAGGGATCAAAATGATACCCTGGACGATGGGGTTACGAGTTTTAGTGTGGGAGACCTCTCCCCACCCACACTCAGGCCCCACGCTCCCCACACTGACAACACCCAGCCACCCAGGGAATCTCCTCGCTCGTCGCGAGGCAGCTCTCCTGCGATGCATGCGTCCACAGATCTCCTTCAACTGATAAAGTGGATGGAAACTTCTCGACGCCAGGACGATATTGCAAGGAGAGAAGAGGAAGAAAGTCGGTACAGAAGGTCTGAAAAACGGCGCCATGAAGAGGAACAATGACGCAAAGAACTCGAAGACATACGTAGAAGTGAGGATGATCTTAGAAGAAGAGAGGATCAAGCCAGATTTGAAGTCTTGATTTCTCTGTTAGCCTCCCCACAACGATCTACCATACAAGATTCGTCTGCTACTACTAACGTTGATGCGACTAGAGGTACTGGTACCTCATTTCCCAGAGTCGAGTCAACAATCCCTCAAAAGGCTGCAGTACACACGCCTCCCTCTCTGAAGTCTGACGCTTCTTATCAGATGTTTCGGGAATGGCGTCGACGTTGGCAAGACTATGCAACAATGGTTGACTTGTCAAGTTTATCACAGCCGAAACAAATGATACAGCTTCGTATGTGCTTGTCCTTAGAGACACAACGTACTCTCGAGCACACACTTCAAGTGCCTCCTACGACAACTCTGACGGTAGAGGCTGTGCTCGACAAGTTGCAGGAACACGTCAAGGGACAGCGCAACGAAGCACTCAGAAGAAGAGAACTCCTCCAATGTAAGCAGCTTGGTGGAGAATCTTTTGACGCATTTTTTGGAAGGCTCAAAAGGTGTTCAGAGGAACTTGATGTTTGTCCTGGACATTCTCAAGTCTGTGAAGAGACAACTCAAGACAATCATTTTAACGGGTGTCCGAGATGAAGAGCTAGTTCAGCGTCTCATTTCCCTCGACCCCACTTCCTCCCTTCAAGATGTTGTTACAAAATGTCGAGCGTACGAGGCCGCCAGGTGTGCGACTTCAGCTTTACGCTCACAACCTGACCAGGTGAGGGCGATGCCTTCCTACAGAAAGGGTAAGAAGCAGCAAGGTAACCCCATCCCTCACCCTCCAGCTACAACTTCAGCAGCAGCTTTGTGTAACAGCTGTGCGAGACAGCATAATGCCTCCCAGTGCCTAGCTGCTCAAAGCGTGTGCAGAAGTTGCGACCGCCAGGGTCACTGGGCTTACACAGTCAAGTGCCCTGCTAGCAAAGTTCAGTGCAGACTTTGTGGTCATGTGGGCCATTATGACAAATGTTGTCGTAAGAAGACACATAAAGGACACCACCTAGGATCCAAGAAGTCATCCTCAGGTAGTGCTGGCGCGCTCCCTCCTTCTGGCAAGCATCAAGACGCAGTGTCCAGTCGATCCTGCCGTCGTGTACATTGTTCCACAGACACGACGCCCCAGCACATTAATGTCGTCATCTGTTACGGTAACTCGTCATCCAGTCTTCAGATGTTACCTGACACCGGTGCTGACGTCTCAGTAATTGGTCCACAACACTTAGCAAGTCTGGGAATACCCCGGAGCAACCCACAGCCCCCTCCTCACACAACGAAACTGACAGCTGATGGTTCCAAGATGGCCCTAGCTTTGGGATCTTTCTGGGCTACTCTTACCTTAGGTAAGCAGTCTTGCTCAGCCAGGATGGATGTTCATGATGGTATCCCGACTCCGCTTTTATCATATGGCCATTGTCAAGAGTTGGCCATTACTTCCAAGGAATTCCCTAAACCTATTTTAAAGATCACCCATGTCAACAGGTTGAAGGAATTCCCTATCTCTACTAACACGTCCCCTTCTGATGCAAGAGCTTACCTTCTCAAGGAGTTTGCTGAAGTGTTGGTTACGAAGAAATCTTTAGGATCCTCACCACTCAAGCCGATGGTGGGTCCACCTATGAAGATTCATCTTAAGGATGGTGCTACACCTTTTGCCATCCACACCCCTCGTTTGATTCCTCACGCCTACAAGGAGCTAGTTAGACAAGAGCTTGACTCCATGGTTGCTCAGGGAATCATCAAGCCGGCCGGAGACGAACCTTCACCTTGGTGCCACCCTCTCGTCCCCGTCGCCAAACCTCGTGGTGGAGTACGGATCACCACCGATCTGTCAAAACTTAACCAGCAAGTTTCCCGTCCAGCCCACCCTTCACCCACACCCTTTGCAGCTGTTCGAAATGTGGACCCGAAGGCGAAGTTTTTTACAACGATGGACGCCTTATGTGGTTATTGGCAGATCGAGTTGGCCGAAGAAGACCAGCATTTGACTACATTCATCACACCATATGGGAGATATCAGTATTGCAGAGGCCCCATGGGATTTGCCGCTAAGGGTGATGCATTCTGTCAACGTGGTGATGCGGCCCTTCAAGGAGTCACGAATTGTGTCAAGGTGGTTGATGATATCTTACTCCATGACGAAGACTACTGTGCCCACCTCTCCCGGATATACGAAGTTCTCACCAGATGTCGAAAGTACGGGATTACCCTCAACGCTGACAAGTTTGCAGTCGCCGCACCATCAGTGAAATTCTGTGGGTACACTCTCTCAGCATCAGGTATCGCAGCTGACCCGGAGAAGTTAAGCGGAATCAGGGATTTTCCAACCCCTGCCAACCTGACAGACCTCCGTTCTTTTTTGGGTCTGGTCAATCAGCTGGCTGAATTTACACCTGACATCTCCGCCGCAGCCCAGCCGTTACGCCCCCTGCTGAGCCCCAGGAGGACATTCCTGTGGACCCCAGATCATCAAGAGGCCTTCCAGCGAGTCAAGCAGGCCCTCTTGAGTCCACCTGTCCTCGCCTGTTACGACCCAGCCCTACCCACCGTCCTCCAGACTGACGCCTCCAGACTCTACGGCGTTGGTTACGCCCTTCTGCAGGACGAATGGCGGTGGACAACTCCGCTTAATTCAGTGTGGATCCCGGTTCCTGACCGACGCTGAGACCCGATATGCCACGATTGAGCTGGAGATGTTGGCTGTTGTCTGGGCGATGGCGAAGTGCCACTTCTACCTGATAGGACTTCAGCACTTCACCCTCTTCACGGATCATCGCCCTCTTATACCTATAATCAATCACTACTCTTTGGATGCAGTAGAGAATCCTCGCCTTCAACGTCTGAAAGAGAAGCTCTCGCCTTATCTCTTCAGGGCTGTGTGGCGTGCGGGTAAGCTGTTGTGCATCCCGGATGCCCTGTCCCGCGCCCCTGTCAGTCGCCCCACCCCAGAGGACGAGATGTTGTGTTCTACAGCTGCTGCATCCCTCAAGTCAGTAGTTTCATTGAAGGCCGTCTTCACATCAGAAGTCTACAGCACCGGATGCAGACAAGACCCTTGAAGATCTCCGCACCGCAGCCCGGGCCGACCCTTCCTACATCCGGCTCGTCGACTGTGTGTCTCAGGGATTTCCATCTAACCGATACGACCTTCATGAATCGCTACTCCCATACTGGAAAATACGCGAGGACCTCTATTGTGATGGAGACCTCGTCTTGTATGGTCCACGAGTAGTTATTCCTGCTGCCCTACGCCGCCGTACCTTGACCCGCCTTCACGACAGCCATCGAGGAGTGGAGGCCACCAAGCGACGGGCGAAGCAGAGTGTATTTTGGCCCGGAATCGACGCGGACATTGCAAGTACCGTCCGTGCCTGTGAACCATGCCAGATTCTGCAACCTAGCCAGCAACAGGAACCTTTAATGTGCGACGACAACCCCTCAAGACCCTTCGAGTCTGTGTAGGCCGATTTCTTTGCAGTAGCAGGGAAGTCCTTCCTCGTCATTGCCGACCGATTGTCTGGATGGCCTGTTGTCGTCCCCTGTGGTAGTGATACAACGGCTACTGCTACCATCCGGAACTTCAGGCATTACTTCAGAGAAATTGGTGTTCCCTTCCGCCTCAGGACTGATAGAGGACCCCAGTTCACCAGCCACGAGTTTCGGGACTTCATGGACCGTTGGGGAGTCCGTCATGTCGTGACCTCGCCCCACTAACCCCAGGCGAATTGACACGCTGAAGCCGCAGTCAAGACTGTGAAACACCTGATCCTTATGGTGTCACCCTCAGGAAATATCGACTGTGAGGACTTCGATCGAGGTTTCTTGGAGTTACGCAACACCCCGAACTTCACCGGACGCTCCCCAGCCCAGGTTCTATACGGACATCATCTCAGGTCTTGTGTTCCTGCCCACCCGAAGTCTTTTTCTCAAGAGTGGCAGGCCAAGACTGAGGAATGTGACCGCCGTGCAGCAGAACGAGCCGCAGATGTCGCTGCTCGGTACGACTGTCATGCCCGCCCCCTTCCCAGGTTGAGTATCGGCCAGCAGGTCAGGATTCAAGATCCGGTATCTCACCGCTGGGACAAGGTTGGGGTTGTCATGGGTATTGGCCGGTCCAGGGACTACCAAGTGCGTCTTCCTAGTGGTAGAGTATGATGGAGGAACCGTCGTTTCCTCCGACCTGTGGAGCTGCCTAGTGTTGACCCTTCCCCAGTTGAGTCCCCTAATGTTGATGTCTCTAAAGTAAATCCATCCCCACCTTGTGTTTCTGCCCCAGTACTCCGCAGGTCCGAGCGACTCAGAAACAAAAGGTCCGCTCAAGATGAAACTATGAGCGTATAGGGGGGAGGGAGGTGTATGATATATATGGACACAAAGTAGTGCCTTCAGCTGTATATTATTATTATTATTATTATTATTATTATTATTATTATTATTATTATTATTATTATTATTATTATTATTATTATTATTATTGTTATGGTCCAGACACACCCTTTATTATTCTTAGCCTTTTAAGAACTTTATAGGTCAGAGATCCCCCCCGACCCTGTTCGGTGTGGGGGAGACATGATGCATCAGCTGGCGAGTGTTCTTGTTATGAAACACTGCCAGAAGAAGACGGTACATTAACATAACAAATACCAGTAGAGTATAAACAGGAAATATTGCAAACGATCTATCTTTGAAGGTCGGGTAGTCACTTACTCCTCAAACTTATCTGTGTTATTAGTGGACCCTGACCTTTGACCTACAGTAATGACGTCACCAAAACAACCCCGTGACCTTTAGTGACTTTCAGTAATAGGATCACCACTAAATATAACCCCGTGACTTTTACTGACCTTGAGTATTATTTCTTATTGGGCACCCCCCCCCCCTACATCCTTGTGTAAGGTGAAGCGCAGAAGCGTTTACAGCGCCCAACAGGGAAGCATGCTAAGTTCACGCTTGCCTTATGTCTCATGTTAAGGGCGTAGAAGCCTGAAGAGTCAATGGTTTATGTCTAAGCAAGTTATTGGAAGCTTCAACAACTTGTGTCTGAATACGAATTCGCAACTTTCGATTTACAGCAGGTACCTACTTTGCTGCTAGGTGAACAGGGACCAAGGGGACTAGGAAGAGTGTCCAAACAACTTCCGCCGGCCCGGAAATCGAACTCGTGACATCATGCTTGCGAGGCAAGAGCAGGACCGCTCTACCACCAGCGCCCCCACCTTGCGTAATGACGTCATCAAAAAAACAACCACGTGACCTTTAGTGACCTTGAGTAATGACGTCACCAACAAACAACCCCCGTGACCTTGAGTAATATCACCA
>NW_024724605.1:0-12933 GCF_018991925.1 Homarus americanus
AAGATGGTTAGGAGTTGATAATTTGTAGTTTAGTTTACGGGCAACTTGGCAGACCTGCTATTACTACTACTACTACTACTACTACTACTACTACTACTACTACTACTACTACTACTACTCCTACTACTTCTTCTTCTTCTTCTTCTTCTTCTTCTTAGCTGTCACTCGGAATTGAGTATGACGATCATCCAGCTATGAGACAATGATATGAGTTATGAAAGGTGTCACCTTCGTTGATGAGCTCTGAGGTGACTAGAGAGGCCGATACTGGACCGGCAGGATCGTTTACAGATGTTGCACATGTGGAGGGCTACATCTAGTGTGGGACAGGCGGCGGCAACGTCTTTCCGGCGTTGGCGCTTGTCTGCCTCTGTATGCAGTCGGGATAACTCAGAAGTATTGACACATTCTCGTGTGGTGCTCCTCCAAGCGTTACGGTGTGGAATAAAGACGGGAATACACTATTATCACTTCACGTGAGCTCATGCGAGCTCACGAGTCCTCAAAACCGTGAAATCGGCAAAGAATTCACAATTGTGTCTCGTCACCTCACGTGATTTTACAAAGTTAAGAAAAAAAAAATATTCACCAGCTTAGTGATGAACACTAGAATAATAGCTAAGAGTATATTTAATATACTGTAAATGTGCTTAATAAAACAAATGTAATGTTATGTTAGTCACTTAAAGTTTATAATAAAATTTATTAAATTTTTCAGTGTCAATGTAATACCATTATTAAAAACAAAACAAAATAATTCTGTCCCAAATTTGAAATAAATCGAACCAAATACCAATGTTAGTAGAGTAGCCTATTACTTTTAGTTTTTGTCTCCGTTTTCTTTAAATTACAAAAACATTGTTCATCACAGAAGAGTATAACGGCAAGAACAAAAATTCTTCAACAGCTTTGTCTCATATGAACACCATAATAATAATAATGTATTTAATAATACTGTAAATGTGCTTATTATTACAGAATTCATTGTTTTGTTAGTCACTTAGCTTATAATGCTATCCATTATTTTTTTTCAATATTAATATAATATCATTATTAACAAAAAAAATTAATCTGTTCACAATTTGAAATAGATGACACCAGTCAAATACCTATGGTTTCTGTAATTATGGGACTTCGTATTATACAGGTACAGAACTTCGTGTGTTCGAACATTTGCTATGAGTAGTTCTTCCATGTCTAGAGAAGCACTGTAAATAGAACCTTACGCTATCACGCGCCTCACAACTGTGTGATGGAACAAAATAATGTGAGAGGTAAGCTGACAGGGAGCTCGCATGATATCACATGACTCGCAGCCGTGACAGCAGTGTCTCCAAGCAATACAATAAAACACTTTATTGGCCTGCACACTTCTTATGGTCACGTGAGCTTATGTGAGCTCACGTGGCGTGATAGCAATGTGTTCCCGCCTTAATTGTCTCCCAGGTGAGGAGGTCAACTTGGCCGTTTTTCAGGTTTGTTTTCAGACTATCCTTATACCTTTTCAGTTGCCCACCAGCGTTAAGTTTACTCTTCGTTAGGTGACTGTAAAGTAGCTTCTTTGGCAGTTCACTGTCGTCCAAGCGGGTAACATGGCCAGTCCAATGTAGTTGTTCATGGGTAATGGTAACCTTGATGTTCGTACAGTTGGTGTCAGCGAGAATACTGGCATTTGTTCTCTTGTCTTCCCAGTGAACTCGGAGGATGAAACGTAGATTACGTAGATGAAAGTTTTCAAATTCCTTGGGGTGCCTCCTGTATGTGACCCATGTCTCACTGCCATATAGCAGGGTGGGGAGGACCACTGCTCGATATACGTGCAACTTTGTAGATAATTTCAGCTCCCTACAGATGAAGACACGGGTACGGAGTCTGCCAAAGGCTTGAGATGCATATCTGATCCGATGTTGAATCTCTCTATCGTTGTCCGCGGTGGACAGGTGGGAGCCGAGATACTTAAAGAGAGTAACTGTCAGGACGAGTAGCAACTTTGAGTCTTCGTTGGTTTGGTGGTGGTTCATTTGGGTTTATATAGTGTTTCGGGTTAGGTTGGTGTTGGTCGCTGAGTTGAGTTGATAGGTGAGTGAGTGTTGCTGGCACGAGTCACACAGAAGCTGCGGTTGAGGCAGCATTGGTCGCCCTTGATAATCGTGTATGGAGGGAGAGTGTTCCCGCTGTATTTTGTCTGGCAACGTTACTAAAGAGGCATGTCTCTAGTATGGTATTTAAGTTGTGGACATAGTGTTTTATCGAATCAAGAGGGTATGATGGTTGCTGCTGAGTATTAAGTAGAGTTAACTGTGTTTTACAGTTACCGGGTGTGCTTGTAGCAGAGGTGGCTGTCCTGGAGACCGGCGTTGTGGCCTGGCTGGGAGCTGTGTCTTGTTGTGTTGTGCCGACGGTATACACCCAGTGTCATTCCAACAAATGTTAATCAACTCGGCAGTTACTAATGACGTTTAAGAGTGAGAAGAGCGAATACAACACGTCAGTCTGTGAACTAAGATTCCTACGTGTGCAAATAGAACAGCTCCAACTAACGAACGAACCAAGCGGTAGATCAGGTCTCCTTTTCGGGTAATGATTACTTGTTTGTGTAGTCATCAAAAAAAGCTTCTGCACCCCTTGGTCTGATGGCCTCTGCAACGATCACTGACTGAGGCCATGTTAATTTGGTATGGTTGGTATATCTGGTTGTGTGATGCATTGTATAACCAGTATGATGTATTTTTTATATCACGTATAGTTAATACAGAGAAATTAACAGGAATCACCCGCGTATTCACCGACACACTGTGAAATTCCCGCTCCCACACTCCAAATATGTCCCCTCCAATAACACTTTTGGTCAGGGAGGACACTCCTTCACACCCTACGCCGCGCTGGCCGGCTGCTACTACTACTACTACTACTTCTACTACTTTGCTGTCACTCAGAATCGAGTATGCTGATCATCCAGCTGTGATGCGGTAAAGTGATATGCGTTATTAAGGATATCACCTTCGTTGGTGAGCTTTGAGTGTGACTCGAAAGGCCGATACGGGATCGGCAGGGCCGTCCACAGCTGTTGCAGGTGTGGAGGGCTACATCCAGTGCGGGAGGGGTGGTGGCTGTGTCTTATCGGTGATGGCGCTTATCAGCCTCGGTGGGCACTTAGGCTAACTCAAAAGTATTGACACCATCTCGTGTGGTGTTTCTCCAAGCGTTATGGTGTGAAGTGATCGTCTCCCAGGTGAGGGGGTCGATTTGGCATTTTTTCAGGATTGTCTTAAGACTGTCCTTATACCTTTTCCCTTGTCCGCCAGTGTTACGTTTACCATTCGCTAGGTGACTGTAAAGTAGCTGCTTTAACAATCTACTGTCGTCCATGCAGGCAACATGGCCAGGCCAATGTAGTTGTTCATGGATAATGGCATCCTCGATGCCCCTACAGTTGGTGTCAGCGAGAATACTGGCATTTGTTCTCTTGTCTCTTCGAAGGACCTCTGCCCGATACACGTGTAGCTTTGTAGATAATTTCAGCTCCCTACAGCTTAAGATATGGGTACGGAGTATGGCAAAGGCTTTAGATGCACTTCTACTCAGATGTTGAATATTTTTATCGACATTCGCAGTGGTGGACAGGTGGGAGCCGAGATACTGAAAGTGGGTAACATTAGAGAGAGTAATACCATTAAACTGGATGGATGGTGGCGGTCTGGCAGAACCAGGGACAGGCTGAAAGAGAATCTGAGTCTTATGTGCACTTTCCTCAAGGCTGAAGTGTGCATACACATCTGCATAGGTATTCAGGATCTCCTATAGGTCGCGTTCAGTGTGAGCGACGAGTGTGAGGTCGTCTACATACTGAAGTTCAGTGATGGAAGCGGCCGACACCTTTGTTCCTGCTTGGAATCGTTTTATGTTGAAAAGTCCCTTCATCCAGTTCTGGATGTCCACTCCACCGGCTAAATTAGTGGGTGCCAGTACACACCCTTGTTTTACCCCCGTTTGGATGGAGAATAACTCAGAATGAGTGCCAAAGGGTAGGACACTGCCGTTCGTGCCATCGTGGAGTTGCCTCACAATTGCAATGAATTTTGGTGGGCAGCCAAAACGACTGAGGATCCGGTCAATGAAGGCCATGTACAAGTCATGGCGTTTTTCTCTGCACTTTTCCTGTAACTGGCGGCAGTAAAGATCATGTCAGTGGTGCCACGTGATGGTCTAAAGCCACATTGACGCGCACGCGCGCGCGCACACACACACACACACACACACACACACACACACACACACACACACACAATTTTCAGCCATCGGCTGCAGCTCTATTAATAAACCGTTTATTTTTATTATTATTATTTTACACACTACATCTGGCACCCACTTCTGCTGCGGCAGCTGCCCAGGTCAATGTTGGCCCATCCCACAAATCCCTCTTCCCAACCCATCCTCACCACCGCGATATCAACATAATCCCGTCAAAAGTTACAATTTCGTTTCGGAAAGAAATGAGATCAGTGTTGAACAGTGATGAACAATGTTTAAGCAGTGAATTCAGCACGAGACAGCAAGAGCCGTGACCCACCAGTGAGGACCACACCCCTGGGAACCGACCACCATCTTCTGACTAGGCGGTGTTAATCAGTCCACTCTGGGAACAACCCTGTCTCCATGACCACGTGATGTCCTTCATGTCAACACCTACGGACGAGTTACTGCACCACGTGGCCTACGTGACCTCACACAGTATGGCAAGAGACCAGCCCTGGCCATCAACTGTAAACTATAATAATTTGTAAGTTCAATTCATGTTCCTTCTCCTTTCAGTAAATAAAGCTTTTGTTAAACAACCCACCCACCCCATGTCCTTGTATGTAATAAGTCATTTTTGTCTAATTTTTTTTCAGCCTTCGGGCTGCAGAAGCTTTTCAATAAACCGTTAATTATTATTATTATTATTATTACACACACACACACACACACACACACACACACACACACACACACACACACACTTCAATCTTCCACCTCTTCCACTACATCACAATCGTGGCGACTCCACGTACCACTTGCTAGATCAATGCTGCCACGTACACTAAAGAGGACGAGACTGAAGAGACTCTTTGACCTCACCTGGATAAATGATCCCCAACGGTCGGGGTTTTTAGGTGGACATCTGCCGTACGCGAGAGACTTTCAGGTACGACAGCTTAATCTCAGCTTGGGTCTGGTCTGGTCTATAAAGCTTTTGTATCGTAACTTAAGATCTTTTTTTTTTCGCCTGTACGCTGGAGGGGAAACTATCGACATTATTGTAAATACCGCCATCGTTTGTATTATTCCTCTGGTTCGACGGTAAAGTATCGTAAGTCTAGGCTACTCGATGGGGTATTAGAGTATTGGTGGGGTATTTGATCATGTTTGTGTTTTTTTATGCAGTTTTTAACGGTGGAGGGATTTAGAGTCCCAGGAAGCAGCGATAATAGATATTTTTAGAAATGAGGAAATCTATTCTAAAATCAAATTGACGTCTGATGATATTTGAAGTGAGAGTTATCATAGGACGAGTGTTTTAATTTGAGATCTGGAGAATTGATAACCGCTTTGCTGGGTGTGTCAGGGGGCGCCGCAGCAGAGAGAGAGAGAGAGAGAGAGATCGTGTTTATTGTATAGGAGGTGACACGTTAATGGTACTCCTGTGGTGATTAATATGGAGCCTCGAACCTATATTGGTAATTATTTGAAGGTGCACAGGGACTTAGTGATCATCCATCCATCCATCCATCCATCCATCCATCTATCCATCCATCCAGCCATCCATCTATCCATCCATCCATCCATCCATCTATCCATCCATCCAGCCATCCATCTATCCATCCATCCATCCATCCAGCCATCCATCCATCCATCCATCCATCCATCCATCCATCTATCCATCCATCCATCCATCCAGCCATCCATCTATCCATCCAGCCATCCATCCATCCATTCATCCATCCAGCCATCCATCTATCCATCCATCCAGCCATCCATCTATCCATCCATCCATCCATCCATCTATCCATCCATCCATCCAGCCAGCCAGCCATCTATCCATCCATCCAGCCATCCATCCATCCATCCATCCATCCATCCATCCATCCATCCATCCATCCACTGACAGACGGCCCCGCTAATCTCCCAAAGTCCAAAGAATTTTCCACCCACAGTCACTCCTGTAAACACACACACTTTTATGAGGACCTCCCTATATCACCCTCATTATCCCAGGTCATATTGCCTCGAGTATGAGTCCAAACTGCTCATATGAAGCTTAACCTAACGTAACATAACCTACTTTAACTTAACCTAACCTTACCTTACCTTACTTAGCTTAGCTTAGCTTAGCTTAGCTTAGCTTAGCTTAGCTTAGCTTAGCTTAGCTTACCTTACCTTACTAACCCAACCCAACCCAACGTGTAGCTTCTGGATACATCACAAAAAGTTCTACCGCTACTTCAGAATTTTATGTCATTACTCTACAGAAAGTATTATTATGGTCTCTTGGACTTTGGTGTGTCAAGATGAGAAACTTGTTAACCTCTACTGAGAATCTTAGTATTTTTGTCATTGTGTTTCTCAAATTGCTCACTGTGCAATTTTTTAATCCTTTTACGTATTTATATATTTTTTAACCCTTTGATGACGATGATTTAACCCTTTGTTGACGATGATTTAATCCTTTGACGATGATGATTGAACCCTTTGATGACGGTGATTTAACCCTTTGATGACGATGATTTAACCCTTTGATGACGATGATTTAACCCTTTGATGACGATGATCTAACTCTTTGACGACGATGATTTAACCCTCTGACGACGATGATTTAACCCTTTGATGACGATACTTTAACCCTTTGATGACGATACTTTAACCCTTTGATGACGATACTCTACCCCTCTGATGACGATACTTTAACCCTGAGATACGATACTTTAACCCTTTGATGACGATGACTTAACCCTTTGACGACGATGATTTAACCATTTGATGACGATGATTTAACCCTTTGACGACGATGATTTAACCCTTTGATGACGATACTTTAACCCTTTGATGACGATAATTTAACCCTTTGATGACGATACTTTAACCCTTTGATGACGATGATTTAACCCTTTGCTGACGATACCTTAACCCTGTGATGACGATACTTTAACTCTTTGACGACGATGTTTTAACCCTTTGATGACGATGATCTAACTCTTTGACGACGATGATTTAACCCTCTGACGACGATGATTTAACCCTTTGATGACGATGATTTAACCCTTTGACGACGATGATTTAACCCTTTGATGACGATACTTTAACCCTTTGATGACGATACTTTAACCCTTTGATGACGATACTTTACCCCTTTGATGACGATACTTTAACCCTTTGATGACGATACTTTACCCCTTTGATGACGATACTTTAAACCTTTGATAACGATGATTTAACTCCTCAGGACTCAAAGGGAGGAACACCACACGAGATGGTGTCAATACTTTTGAGTTAGCCTAAGTGCCCACCGAGGCTGATAAGCGCCATCACCGATAAGACACAGCCACCACCCCTCCCGCACTGGATGTAGCCCTCCACACCTGCAACAGCTGTGGACGGCCCTGCCGATCCCGTATCGGCCTTTCGAGTCACACTCAAAGCTCACCAACGAAGGTGATATCCTTAATAACGCATATCACTTTACGGCATCACAGCTGGATGATCAGCATACTCGATTCTGAGTGACAGCAAAGTAGTAGAAGTAGTAGTAGTAGTAGTAGCAGCCGGCCAGCGCGGCGTAGGGTGTGAAGGAGTGTCCTCCCTGACCAAAAGTGTTATTGGAGGGGACATATTTGGAGTGTGGGAGCGGGAATTTCATAGTGTGTCGGTGAATACGCGGGTGATTCCTGTTAATTTCTCTGTATTAACTATACGTGATATAAAAAATACATCATACTGGTTATACAATGCATCACACAACCAGATATACCAACCATACCAAATTAACATGGCCTCAGTCAGTGATCGTTGCAGAGGCCATCAGACCAAGGGGTGCAGAAGCTTTTTTTGATGACTACACAAACAAGTAATCATTACCCGAAAAGGAGACCTGATCTACCGCTTGGTTCGTTCGTTAGTTGGAGCTGTTCTATTTGCACACGTAGGAATCTTAGTTCACAGACTGACGTGTTGTATTCGCTCTTCTAACTCTTAAACGTCATTAGTAACTGCCGAGTTGATTAACATTTGTTGGAATGACACTGGGTGTATACCGTCGGCACAACACGACAAGACACAGCTCCCAGCCAGGCCACAACGCCGGTCTCCAGGACAGCCACCTCTGCTACAAGCACACCCGGTAACTGTAAAACACAGTTAACTCTACTTAATACTCAGCAGCAACCATCATACCCTCTTGATTCGATAAAACACTATGTCCACAACTTAAATACCATACTAGAGACATGCCTCTTTAGTAACGTTGCCAGACAAAATACAGCGGGAACACTCTCCCTCCATACACGATTATCAAGGGCGACCAATGCTGCCTCAACCGCAGCTTCTGTGTGACTCGTGCCAGCAACACTCACTCACCTATCAACTCAACTCAGCGACCAACACCAACCTAACCCGAAACACTATATAAACCCAAATGAACCACCACCAAACCAACGAAGACTCAAAGTTGCTACTCGTCCTGACAGTTACTCTCTTTAAGTATCTCGGTTCCCACCTGTCCACCGCGGACAACGATAAAGAGATTCAACATCGGATCAGATATGCATCTCAAGCCTTTGGCAGACTCCGTACCCGTGTCTTCATCTGTAGGGAGCTGAAATTATCTACAAAGTTGCACGTATATCGAGCAGTGAGACATGGGTCACATACAGGAGGCACCCCAAGGAATTTGAAAACTTTCATCTACGTAATCTACGTTTCATCCTCCGAGTTCACTGGGAAGACAAGAGAACAAATGCCAGTATTCTCGCTGACACCAACTGTACGAGCATCAAGGTTACCATTACCCATGAACAACTACATTGGACTGGCCATGTTACCCGCTTGGACGACAGTGAACTGCCAAAGAAGCTACTTTACAGTCACCTAACGAAGAGTAAACTTAACGCTGGTGGGCAACTGAAAAGGTATAAGGATAGTCTGAAAACAAACCTGAAAAACGGCCAAGTTGACCTCCTCACCTGGGAGACAATTAAGGCGGGAACACATTGCTATCACGCCACGTGAGCTCACATAAGCTCACGTGACCATAAGAAGTGTGCAGGCCAATAAAGTGTTTTATTGTATTGCTTGGAGACACTGCTGTCACGGCTGCGAGTCATGTGATATCATGCGAGCTCCCTGTCAGCTTACCTCTCACATTATTTTGTTCCATCACACAGTTGTGAGGCGCGTGATAGCGTAAGGTTCTATTTACAGTGCTTCTCTAGACATGGAAGAACTACTCATAGCAAATGTTCGAACACACGAAGTTCTGTACCTGTATAATACGAAGTCCCATAATTACAGAAACCATAGGTATTTGACTGGTGTCATCTATTTCAAATTGTGAACAGATTAATTTTTTTTTGTTAATAATGATATTATATTAATATTGAAAAAAAATAATGGATGGCATTATAAGCTAAGTGACTAACAAAACAATGAATTCTGTAATAATAAGCACATTTACAGTATTATTAAATACATTATTATTATTATGGTGTTCATATGAGACAAAGCTGTTGAAGAATTTTTGTTCTTGCCGTTATACTCTTCTGTGATGAACAATGTTTTTGTAATTTAAAGAAAACGGAGACAAAAACTAAAAGTAATAGGCTACTCTACTAACATTGGTATTTGGTTCGATTTATTTCAAATTTGGGACAGAATTATTTTGTTTTGTTTTTAATAATGGTATTACATTGACACTGAAAAATTTAATAAATTTTATTATAAACTTTAAGTGACTAACATAACATTACATTTGTTTTATTAAGCACATTTACAGTATATTAAATATACTCTTAGCTATTATTCTAGTGTTCATCACTAAGCTGGTGAATATTTTTTTTTTCTTAACTTTGTAAAATCACGTGAGGTGACGAGACACAATTGTGAATTCTTTGCCGATTTCACGGTTTTGAGGACTCGTGAGCTCGCATGAGCTCACGTGAAGTGATAATAGTGTATTCCCGTCTTTATTCCACACCGTAACGCTTGGAGGAGCACCACACGAGAATGTGTCAATACTTCTTAGTTATCCCGACTGCATACAGAGGCAGACAAGCGCCAACGCCGGAAAGACGTTGCCGCCGCCTGTCCCACACTAGATGTAGCCCTCCACATGTGCAACATCTGTAAACGATCCTGCCGGTCCAGTATCGGCCTCTCTAGTCACCTCAGAGCTCATCAACGAAGGTGACATCTTTCATAACTCATATCATTGTCTCATAGCTGGATGATCGTCATACTCAATTCCGAGTGACAGCTAAGAAGAAGAAGAAGAAGTAGTAGTAGTAGTAGTAGTAGTAGTAGTAGTAGTAGTAATAGCAGGTCTGCCAAGTTGCCCGTAAACTAAACTACAAATTATCAACTCCTAACCATCTTCCTCCTACTGCTGCCTACGTCCATATTTCAGGGTAGTGTTAGGATAGGTTAGTTGTGGAGCCGTGTCTTCATCATCCTCGAGAATACACAGTTGTCGCCTTGTTGTTGGTTGACACTGACGAATGATGAGATGTTTTAGGCACTGGTGTGATTATAGACTCGTGTAGTGAAGATGAGTGAACAAGGTGTGAGTTTATTATGGCCACGTGTGTGTGTGTGTCACTGTCCAGTACCTGCCACGCCACACACCTACCTGGCCCACACTAAGAAGACTTAGTTTAGGAAATTACTTCGATAATAAATAAAATAAATATAAAATGATAACAGTACACTAGAGACAGGTGTAGTGGAGTCAGCACCCGTGGGTCACCACACACACACAATGTAAAAATGACGTTGCATTTCGCTTTCGCATTTAGGGACTTTGTAGCGCCTCACCCAGCAGGACACACCCACACCTTCAATGACTATACGACAGCCTTGCCACACCGGACTGGAGCCTTTGTCATTACTCTTTACTTTAACTGTGTTGCGTGAGGACCGAGCAACACGTATGAGGTCACGGTCACGCCTCCTGGGTCGTCTCATTCATTCAGAGTCCAGGTAGAGTACGAGGCAACAGCTGTGTACTCACCTTAATGTTTATTCACATCCCTCTTTTTTTCAAGTGTTTACTCCGTCTTTACTGTTCATCTGTTTCAATGTTTTCATTTTTTTTTCTCGTCAGTAGTGGGTCAGGTGAGGGTAAGTCTTGAATCCATTGGTTGTTCCTCCAACTTTATCTTCTCTTTGTTCTCCCGTCCCCCCGCCACCTCCTCCCACAGGCACACACGCCGTAAGATCACCAGGGGACTGTTTGCCCGTCACCTCCCTGCAGCTATTACTCACACTGACGCGGTATTAACAGACTGGATCGTTCCGTTTATCCAATTGTTTCTCTGTTGGAGGTCTGGCGAGTACCTCTTAGTTCGCGTCACAGCCACTAGGAACAATTTTATCGTAACTTCGTCTTTAATCTTGTGTTTAATGTTTCCTCGTTAGCTGTGTGTTGTGTTACATTATTCACAGTTCGTCCGTCTGACAGTCTATGTGACTTCCTGTATCTTCGATTCTCACTCTTGCCTTTTCAGTCGTGTACACATATTTTGTCGCAACCAGCAGCTGTACAGGATTTGCTTTTCGTATTAATAAATCAAAGTCTTTTATGAAGATCAAAAAGTATCAACTGATGAAGACAAGAGCGTGTTGCTGAGTCATAGTTTATCAACACATCAAATAGCTTTTATTTAGAGGCTGGTACTTTACAACACATAAGGATTCTTGCTTACTATTTGAATTCGAAATAAAGAGCTTCACCCCAGCTCCTTCACGCTACGAGCTACTGTAAATAAACTGAGGTGGTACTATTACTCCGTTATTTTGTAAGACTTGGCTGTTCTGGCCACCCACCTCACCCAACCTGCTGGACAAGACGACCGGTTTTGAGGAATTTATTTAGCTGGTTCTTCGAGACAGGAGGGAGGACGGCGTGGCGGGCTGACAGGCGGCGCCCAGATAGAGAGAGGCAGCTGAGGATATAATGGACAGTCTTATTGTGTAATCACTCCTGGAGGCGGTAGAGCTGGGTGTATAACTTACGGTGTGTGTTTAGGTGAGAGATCAGGTGTTAACATCGAGACGATATTGACGTAACAACACTTAGGTAACACGTCAGGAGGCACCGTAAGGGCAGATTATACAGTATATCAGTAACAAGATTTTCTGCACGTGATCGTCGTGGTGGTTTGGGCTTAGACACTACAGGTTTTTGTGAAGAGTTTTCCTGTAATTACCATCCTATTTTGACCTCCTTTGTACTGTAACTGAAGTGAACCTCTTGTATCATCACTACAGTCTAACACGTCATATTCGGCCCGCGGGTGATGGCTCAGAGAGAGTTAAAAGGAAACGTAAATATCGAAACCTGAATAACTATACTGTACTCTCGTTGTTTCCAAGGTTCACTGTGTGTCGTCTCTGTGATCTTGTCTTTGAGAGTATTAACCACTTTTCCTTAACTCTACTGTCCTTTTGTGCCCTATATCATCACCCCTCACCTCCCTCCTCACCTCTCAGTTCATCAGTCTCACCCCTCAACCCCCCTCACTCCTCCTTCATATATCTCAGAGGTGGATGCTTGGTCTCCTAGCCTCCCTTAAGGGTCGTGGATCAGTGCCGGAGGTGATGGATGAGGTGGGTGAAGAAGGTGGGAGGCTACCGCTCTCAGGCACAGGTAAGATCATCCGTCTACTACGCCTTCCACCACCACCA
>NW_024724606.1:0-23841 GCF_018991925.1 Homarus americanus
GCCGCCCCGACCAGTTCCAGAGCCAACAGAACCGCCCCGACCAGTTCCAGAACCAACTGTCTACCCGCGACCAGTTCCAAAACTAACAAAGCCGCGGCGACCAGTTCCAGAACCAACAGAACCTCCCCCACCAGTTCCAAAACCAACTGTCTACCCGCAACCAGTTCCAGAATCAAGTGAACCGAGATCAATCTTCTCTGAATATTAAACAGTAATCACAGAGAGACAACCAGTATCAACAGAAACGCAACCAGTATCAACAAGACCACAACCAGTATCAACACAACCGTAACCAGTACCAGCTGAATCATTACCAACAGAACCGCAACTAGTACCAGGAGAACCGCAACCAGTACCAGTCCAACTATCGCACGAGTACCAACCAATACAACCACAACAACCAGTCCAACAACCTCCACAACAACAGGTACATCTCACAAAGTTACGGCTCCACCAACAACAACCACAACTACAACCAAAACTCACACCTCAACTCCAACCTTTTCAACCTGGAATACAACCAACAACTCTCCCGGTTATCCACCAACAACCACAACCAGTACGGAAGGAGCCAAGTTAGTGTGGTTCCTGCTGGAAATCACAAGTATCGACTACAACAAATGAACCACTGGCAACACTAAATGGTTGTGAGAATGTCTTTACTCTGTATATACTGTCAATATAATACTATGGTACTGTATTTTTATGTATTTCTCGCTAAACAAAGCAGAATGTATTAATGTTTTTTATCTGATTGACGCTATTGTATGTTTCTGTTGTGTTAATGAATGATGTTAAAGTGTTGGTGAGAGTAAACACTAATATGCAGAATAGGTCAAGTGTTGGTGAAAGTAAACACTAATATACAGAGTACGTCAAGTGTTGCTGAGAGTAAACACTAATATACAGTATACGTCAAGTGTTGGTGAAAATAAACACTAATATACAGTATTCGTCAAATGTTGGTGACAGTAAACACTAATATACAGTATACGTCAAGTGTTGGTGAGAGTAAACACTAATATACAGTATACGTCAAGTGTTGGTGAGAGTAAACACTAATATACAGTATAGGTCAAGGCATGGTGATATTGGGGACTAGATGGGGTGTATACTTGACTGTTTTTGTAATAGATATGATACCGGTACACATACAGGTTCACATACCGGTACACATACAGGTACACATACAGGTACACATACCGGTACACATATAGGTACACATACAGGTACACATACAGGTACACATACCGGTACACATACAGGTGCACATACATGTACACATATAGGTACACATACCGGTACACATAGAGAGACTTAGGTAACGTAGTACCGAGGTAGATTTGTGTGTGTGTGTGTGTGTGTGTGTGTGTGTGTGTGTGTGTGTATGTGTGTGTGATATTAGCTGGTCTTTGCTATCACAACAGTTACGGCTGGAGATGACGGAATTGAAAACATATCTTATCCCGATTCATGATAGCATGTAGATGTGTGTGTGTGTGTGTGTGTGTGTATCTTTCAACTGTACCTGTATCTATCTCTTAACTGTATCTGTCTCTCAACTATACCTGTATCTGTCTCTTAACTCTATCTGTATCTGTCTCTTAACTGTACCTGCATCTGTCTCTTAACTGTACGTGTATCTGTCTCTTAACTGTACCTGTATCTGTCTCTTAACTCTACCTCTATCTGTCTCTCAATTCTACCTGTATCTGTCTCTAAACTGAACCTGTATCTGTCTCTTAACTCTACCTGTATCTGTCTCTCAACGGTACCTGTATCTGTCTATTAACTCTACCTGCATCAGTCTCTTAACTGTACCTGTATCTGTCTCTTAACTGTACGTGTATCTGTCTCTTAACTGTACCTGTATCTGTCTCTTAACTCTACCTGTATCTGTCTCTCAATTCTACCTGTATCTGTCTCTAAACTGTACCTGTATCTGTCTCTTAACTCTACCTGTATCTGTCTCTCAACGGTACCTGTATCTGTCTATTAACTCTACCTGCATCTGTCTCTTAACTGTACCTGTATCTGTCTCTTAACTGTACCTGTATCTGTCTCTTAACTGTACCTGTATCTGTCTCTTAACTGTACCTGTATCTGTCTCTTAACTGTACCTGTATCTCTCTCTTAACTGTACCTGCATCTGTCTCTTAACTGTACCTGTATCTGTCTCTTAACTGTACCTGTATCTGTCTCTTAACTGTACCTGTATCTGTCTCTCAACTGTACCTGTATCTGTCTCTTAACTGTACCTGTATCTGTCTCTTAACTGTACCTGCATCTGTCTCTTAACTGTACCTGTATCTGTCTCATAACTGTACCTGTATCTGTCTCTTAACTGTACCTGTATCTGTCTCTCAACTGTACCTGTATCTGTCTCTTAACTCTACCTGTATCTGTCTCTTAACTGTACCTGTATATGTCTCTTAACTGTACCTGTATGTGTCTGTATCTGTCTCTTAACTGTACCTGTATCTGTCTCTTAACTGTACCTGTATCTATCTCTTAACTGTACCTGTATCACTACCCTTATGTATTACTTGTACCAATACCTATAGTTACTATATATGCTGATCTACCTATATAACCTAATTCATTTGTCCATCTATTTATATATCTATCTACTTTATTAGGCTTTATATAAGGATTAACACAAACAAACAAAAAACGACATTTTTATCACATTATTTAAAAAAAAAACATACAAAATCTTTTTTTTCAATAATATTCATCGGGGGAGAAGATGAGATAAGACCCCTTGAGATAAGCCGTCCCTAACCGTAGTCCTGACACTACGATGAATTTTATTACATTAGACAAAATGCTGGTCGATTGTGCCGTCCCTTCCGATCCCTCGCAAGGAGGACTCTGCGTGACAGCAGATTTCACCTTTGGGGCGACACAGCTCCTCCCTTGCGAGGGGATGTAAGGAGGACTCTGCATGACAGCAGATGTCACCTTAGGGGCGACACAGCTCTTCCCTTGGGAGGGGATGTAAGGAGGACTCTGTATGAAAGCAGATGTCACCTTAGGGGCGATACAGCCTTTCCCTTGCGAGGGGATGTAAGGAGGACTCTGCATGACAGCAGATGTCACCTTAGGGGCGACACAGCTCTTCCCTTGGGAGGGGATGTAAGGAGGACTCTGCATGACAGCAGATGTCACCTTAGGGGTGACACAGCTTTTCCCTTGCGAGGAGATGTAAGGAGGACTCTGCATGACAGAAGATGTCACCTTAGGGGCGACACAGCTCTTCCCTTGCGAGGGGATGTAAGGAGGACTCTGCATGACAGCAGATGTCACCTTAAGGGCGACACAGCTCTTCCCTTGGGAGGGGATGTAAGGAGGACTCTGCATGACAGCAGATGTCACCTTAGGGGCGACACAGCTTTTCCCTTGCGAGGGGATGTAAGGAGGACTCTGCATGACAGCAGATGTCACCTTAGGGGCGACACAGCTTTTCCCTTGCGAGGGGATGTAAGGAGGACTCTGCATGACAGTCTTCCTTTCAGTGACAGTTGGGAAAGAAAGCTGCTGGAGGGAAGACTCTAAACGTCTAATAACTTCTGAGATCGACCCGATCTGGGTTCTGCTGTACCTCAAACCGACCCATCTGGTGCCAGGCAGCCGCACTGAATATCAAAGTACTCAATAATATCTCAGTAACAAATTAAGGAGTGAACGAAAGCATCCAGCCTTACAGGGTGACATGCAGGTGCTGACCAGCAAGGATCTCTGGGGCATAAAAGGGAAAATCACTTGGTGATCCAGAGATATTTGTCAACTCTCCCACGGCTGTAGAAAGCCCAAAATCGATGATGTGGGCCGTGAAGATACCATCGGCTGTGTTCTCTTCTATTAACACATTATCTTCCTTAAAATCGTTATGGACAACGCCCTGACCGTGAATTTCGTCAAGGCTTCGCGCCACGGCGATGTAGATTTGAATAATGTTGGCCGCGGTAAGCAACTTAGGGTGATTGAGTATATCAATGAACGTCCTTCCCTTGCAAAACGACATAACAAGTATGGGCTCATCCGTGGCCCACGTTATGATGAGGGGAGCACCGCCGGCACCGTTTACTTTTTGGGTTATCTCCCTTTCTATGTTGAAATACTTCAGATATTCCGTTTTCAAGCCTTTTTTTATGCACACGAGTTCCCCATTGAATTCGGCCAGGAGGCTGAACGCAAATGCCCCGCTACCCAATTTTTTCTGGATTTTTACAACGCTTAAGAGTTGTTTGCTTGTATAACTTTCCATCTTGTTTTAACCAAACGTAAAATTTTATGAAGTACAATTTCAATAACTTTATCGTATAATATACATTATATATTTATATAGTAAGAGGTTATGTGAACATTTAGTACTAGTGTAATGAACATGTAATACAAGTGTAGTGAACATATAGTACTTGTGTAATGAACATGTAATACTAGTGTAGTGAACATATAGTACTTGTGTAATGAACATGTAATACTAGTGTAGCGAACATATAGTACTTGTGTAATGAACATGTAATACTAGTGTATTGAACATATACTACTTGTATAATGAGCATATAGTGCTAGTGTTGTAGTGAACATATAGTACTTGTGCAATGAACATGTAGTACTAGTGTTATAGTGAACATATAGTACTTGTGTAATGAACATGTAATACTAGTGAAGTGAACAAATAGTACTTGTGCAATGAACATGTAGTACTAGTGTTGTAGTGAACATAGAGTACTTGTGTAATGAACATGTAGTACTAGTGTTATAGTGAACATATAGTACCTGTGTAATGAACATGTAATACTAGTGTAGTGATCATATAGTACTAGTCTAATGAACATATAGTGCTAGTTTTATAGTGAAGATATAGTACTTGTGTAATGAACATGTAGACCAGTGTTATAGTGAAGATATAGTACTTGTGTAATGAACATGTAAAACTGGTGTAGTGAACATATAATACTAGTGTAATGAATATACAGTCCTAGTGTTGTAGTGAACATATAGTACTAATGTAATACTTAAAAACTAAATTATGGTAGACATGTAAATTACTAAAGTGTGAACATGTAGTACTAGTGTTGTGGTGACATGTAGAACTAGTGTTGTAGCATTGAACATGTAGTGCTAATCACCAATGAGCATGTATACTGATGTTGTAGTGAACATATATATTGCTGAATATTTATGATGAACATATAGTACTAATGTAGTGCACATATAAAACTAGTGTAGTGAACCTGTAGTACTAGTGTAATGAACATGTAGTACTAGTATTGTAGTGAACATATCGTGCTAGTGTTCTATTGAACATGTAGTACTAGCGTAATGAGCATGTAATACAAGTGTAGTTGTGAACATGTAGGACTAGTGGTGAAGTGAACATGTAGTACTAGTGTTGTAGTGAACATGTAGTACTAGTGTAATGAACATGTAATACTCGTGTAGTGAACACGTAGTACTAGTGTTATAGTGAGCATGTAGTACTAGTTCTGTAGTGTACATGTAATACCAGTGTTGTAGTCAACATATAGTACTAATGTTGTAGTGAACATGTAGTAATATTGTTTTAGTGAACACATAGAACTAGTGTTGTAGTGAACATGTAGTACTAGTGTTGTAGTAAACATATAGTACTAGTGTTGTAGTGAACATGTAGTACTAGTGTTGTAGTGAACATGTAGTACTAGTGATGTAATGAACATGTAATACCTGTGTTGTAGTGAAGATGTAGTACTAGTGTTGTAGTGAACATGTAGTACTAGTGTAATGAACATGTAAATGCTAGTGTTGTATTGAACATGTAGTCCTAGTGTTGTAGTGAACATGTAGTACTAGTTCTGTAGTGTACATGTAATACCAGTGTTGTAGTCAACATATAGTACTAATGTTGTAGTGAACATGTAGTATTATTGTTTTAGTGAACATATAGAACTAGTGTTGTAGTGAACATGTAGTACTAGTGTTGTAGTGAACATGTAGTACTAGTGTTGTAGTGAACATGTAGTACTAGTGTTGTAGTGAACATGTAGTACTAGTGATGTAATAAACATGTAATACCTGTGTTGTAGTGAAGATGTAGTACTCGTGTTGTAGTGAACATGTAATACCAATGTTGTAATGAACATGTAGTACTAGTGTTTTAGTGAGCATGTAGTACAAGTGTTGTATTGAACATGTAATACTAGTGTTGTAGTGAACATGTAGTACTAGTGTTGTAGTGAACATGTAGTACTAGTGTAATGAGCATGTAATACTAGTGTTGTAGTGAATATGTATTGCTAGTGTTGTAGTGAACATGTAGTACTAGTGTAATGAACATGTAGTACTAGTATTGTAGTGAACATATCATGCTAGTGTTCTATTGAACATGTAGTACTAGCGTAATGAGCCTGTAATACAAGTGTAGTTGTGAACATGTAGTACTAGTGGTGTAGTGAACATGTAGTACTAGTGTTGTAGTGAACATGTAGTACTTGTGTAATGAACATGTAATACTCGTGTAGTGAACATGTAGTACTAGTGTTTTAGTGAGCATGTAGTACTAGTGTTGTATTGAACATGTAAATACTAGAGTTGTATTGAACATGTAGTCCTAGTGTTGTAGTGAACATGTAGTACTAGTTCTGTAGTGTGCATGTAATACCAGTATTGTAGTCAACATGTAGTACTAATGTTGTAGTGAACATGTAGTATTATTGTTTTAGTGAACATATAGAACTAGTGTTGTAGTGAACATGTAGTACTAGTGTTGTAGTGAACATGTAGTACTAGTGTTGTAGTGAACATGTAGTACTAGTGTTGTAGTGAACATGTAGTACTAGTGATGTAATAAACATGTAATACCTGTGTTGTAGTGAAGATGTAGTACTCGTGTTGTAGTGAACATGTAATACCAATGTTGTAATGAACATGTAGTACTAGTGTTTTAGTGAGCATGTAGTACAAGTGTTGTATTGAACATGTAATACTAGTGTTGTAGTGAACATGTAATACCAGTGTTGTAGTGAACATGTAGAACTAGTGTTGTAGTGAACATGTAATACCAGTGCTGTAGTGAACACGTAGTACTAGTGTTGTAGTGAGCATGTAGTACTATTGTTGTAGTGAATACGTAGTACCAGTGTTGTAGTGAACATGTAGGACTAGTGTTGTAGTGAATACGTAGTGCCAGTGTTGTAGTTAACAGGTAGTACTAGTGTTGTATTGAGCATGTAGTACTAGTGTTCTACTGAACATGTAGTACTAGTGTTGTAGTGAGCATGCAGTACTAGTGTTCTAGTGAACATGTGGTACTAGTGTTGTAGTGAACATGTAGTGCTAGTGTTGTAGTGAACATGTAGTACTAGTGTTGTAGTGAACATGTAATACCAGTGTTGTAGTGAACATGTAGTACTAATGTTGTGGTGAACATATAATACCAGTGTTGTAGTGAACATGTAGTACTAGTGTTGTAGTGAACATGTAGTACTAGTGTTGTAGTAAGCATGTAGGACCGGTGTTGCAGTGAACATGAAGTACTAGTGTTGTAGTGAACATGTAGTACTAGTGTTGTGGTGAACATATAATACCAGTGTTGTAGTGAACATTTAGTACTAGTGTTGTAGTGAACATGTAGTACTAGTGTTGTAGTAAGCACGTAGGACCGGTGTTGCAGTGAACATGAAGTACTAGTGTTGTAGTGAACATGTAGTACTAGTGCTGTATTGAACATGTAGTACTAGTGTTGTAGTGAACATGTAGTACTAGTGTTGTAGTGAACATGTATTACTAGTGTTGTTGTGAACATGGAATACCAGTGTTGTAGTTAACATGTAGTACTAGTGTTGTAGTGAACATGGTCATAAAAGTTAACATTTCTTGTATAACATATCGTTAAGGTTCAGTTAAAGATAATGTTGTGTTCCCTGCAGGACCCAGAGAACATGTGGGCCTACGAGGTAGACGCCAGGTCGACAGGGGACAAAAAGTCTGCCCGGGAGGAGCGTCGAGGAGACGTAGTGGTGGGCCAGTACAGCGCCATGGACCCTGATGGTTCTCTCTGCGTCGTCGACTACTCTGTAGCTCCCGACACTGACTTCCAGGCCACTGTTACCAAGCAATCCACCCATGAAAACTTCCAGAGCCAAAGCCAATAGCACCAGCAAAGGCGCAACCAGTTCCAGAATCAACAGACCCGCCGCGACCAGTTCCAGAACCAACAGAACAGCCGCAACCAGTTTCAGAACCAACAGACCCGCCGCAACCAGTTGCTGAACCAACAGAGCCGCCCCGACCAGTTCCAGAAACAACAGAACCGCCCCGACCAGTTCCAGAACCAACAGAGCCACCAGGCCAGTTCCAGAACCAACTGTCTACCCGCGACCCATTCCAGAACCAACTGTCTACTCGCGACCAGTTCCAGAACCAACAAAGCCGCCCCGACCAGTTCCAGAGCCAACAGAGCCGCCCCGACCAGTTCCAGAACCAACTGTCTACTAGCGACCAGTTCCAGAACCAACAAAGCCGCCGCGACCAGTTCCAGAACCAACAAAGCCGCCCCGACCAGTTCCAGAGCCAACAGAACCGCCCCGACCAGTTCCAGAACCAACTGTCTACCCGCGACCAGTTCCAAAACCAACAAAGCCGCGGCGACCAGTTCCAGAACCAACAGAACCTCCCCCACCAGTTCCAAAACCAACTGTCTACCCGCAACCAGTTCCAGAATCAAGTGAACCGAGATCAATCTTCTCTGAATATTAGACAGTAGTCACAGAGAGACAACCAGTATCAACAGAAACGCAACCAGTATCAACAAGACCACAACCAGTATCAACACAACCGTAACCAGTACCAGCTGAATCATTACCAACAGAACCGCAACTAGTACCAGGAGAACCGCAACCAGTACCAGTCCAACTATCGCACGAGTACCAACCAATACAACCACAACAACCAGTCCAACAACCTCCACAACAACAGGTACATCTCACAAAGTTACGGCTCCACCAACAACAACCACAACTACAACCAAAACTCACACCTCAACTCCAACCTTTTCAACCTGGAATACAACCAACAACCCTCCCGGTTATCCACCAACAACCACAACCAGTACGGAAGGAGCCAAGTTAGTGTGGTTCCTGCTGGAAATCACAAGTATCGACTACAACAAATGAACCACTGGCAACACTAAATGGTTGTGAGAATGTCTTTACTCTGTATAAACTGTCAATATAATACTATGGTACTGTATTTTTATGTATTTCTCGCTAAACAAAGCAGAATGTATTAATGTTTTTTATCTGATTGACGCTATTGTATGTTTCTGTTGTGTTAATGAATGATGTTAAAGTGTTGGTGAGAGTAAACACTAATATGCAGAATAGGTCAAGTGTTGGTGAAAGTAAACACTAATATACAGAGTACGTCAAGTGTTGCTGAGAGTAAACACTAATATACAGTATACGTCAAGTGTTGGTGAAAATAAACACTAATATACAGTATACGTCAAATGTTGGTGACAGTAAACACTAATATACAGTATACGTCAAATGTTGGTGACAGTAAACACTAATATACAGTATACGTCAAGTGTTGGTGAGAGTAAACACTAATATACAGTATACGTCAAGTGTTGGTGAGAGTAAACACTAATATACAGTATAGGTCAAGGCATGGTGATATTGGGGACTAGATGGGGTGTATACTTGACTGTTTTTGTAATAGATATGATACCGGTACACATACAGGTTCACATACCGGTACACATACAGGTACACATACAGGTACACATACCGGTACACATATAGGTACACATACAGGTACACATACAGGTACACATACCGGTACACATACAGGTGCACATACATGTACACATATAGGTACACATACCGGTACACATAGAGAGACTTAGGTAACGTAGTACCGAGGTAGATTTATGTGTGTGTGTGTGTGTGTGTGTGTATGTGTGTGTGATATTAGCTGGTCTTTGCTATCACAACAGTTACGGCTGGAGATGACGGAATTGAAAACATATCTTATCCCGATTCATGATAGCATGTAGATGTGTGTGTGTGTGTGTGTGTGTGTATCTTTCAACTGTACCTGTATCTATCTCTTAACTGTATCTGTCTCTCAACTATACCTGTATCTGTCTCTTAACTCTATCTGTATCTGTCTCTTAACTGTACCTGCATCTGTCTCTTAACTGTACGTGTATCTGTCTCTTAACTGTACCTGTATCTGTCTCTTAACTCTACCTGTATCTGTCTCTCAATTCTACCTGTATCTGTCTCTAAACTGAACCTGTATCTGTCTCTTAACTCTACCTGTATCTGTCTCTCAACGGTACCTGTATCTGTCTATTAACTCTACCTGCATCAGTCTCTTAACTGTACCTGTATCTGTCTCTTAACTGTACCTGTATCTGTCTCTTAACTGTACCTGTATCTGTCTCTTAACTGTACCTGTATCTGTCTCTTAACTGTACCTGTATCTGTCTCTTAACTGTACCTGCATCTGTCTCTTAACTGTACCTGTATCTGTCTCTTAACTGTACCTGTATCTGTCTCTTAACTGTACCTGTATCTGTCTCTCAACTGTACCTGTATCTGTCTCTTAACTGTACCTGTATCTGTCTCTTAACTGTACCTGTATCTGTCTCTTAACTGTACCTGTATCTGTCTCTTAACTGTACCTGTATCTGTCTCTTAACTGTACCTGTATCTGTCTCTTAACTGTACCTGTATGTGTCTCTTAACTGTACCTGTATCTGTCTCTTAACTGTACCTGTATCTGTCTCTCAACTGTACCTGTATCTGTCTCTTAACTGTACCTGTATCTGTCTCTTAACTGTACCTGTATCACTACCCTTATGTATTACTTGTACCAATACCTATAGTTACTATATATGCTGATCTACCTATATAACCTAATTCATTTGTCCATCTATTTATATATCTATCTACTTTATTAGGCTTTATATAAGGATTAACACAAACAAACAAAAAACGACATTTTATCACATTATTTAAAAAAAAACATACAAAATCTTCTTTTTTTTCAATAATATTCATCGGGGGAGAAGATGAGATCAGACCCCTTGAGATAAGCCGTCCCTAACCGTAGTCCTGACACTACGATGAATTTTATTACATTAGACAAAATGCTGGTCGATTGTGCCGTCCCTTCCGATCCCTCGCAAGGAGGACTCTGCGTGACAGCAGATTTCACCTTTGGGGCGACACAGCTCCTCCCTTGCGAGGGGATGTAAGGAGGACTCTGCATGACAGCAGATGTCACCTTAGGGGCGACACAGCTCTTCCCTTGGGAGGGGATGTAAGGAGGACTCTGCATGAAAGCAGATGTCACCTCAGGGGCGATACAGCTTTTCCCTTGGGAGGGGATGTAAGGAGGACTCTGCAAGATAGCAGATGTCACCTTAGGGGCGACACAGCTTTTCCCTTGCGAGGAGATGTAAGGAGGACTCTGCATGACAGAAGATGTCACCTTAGGGGCGACACAGCTCTTCCCTTGCGAGGGGATGTAAGGAGGACTCTGCATGACAGTCTTCCTTTCAGTGACAGTTGGGAAAGAAAGCTGCTGGAGGGAAGACTCTAAACGTCTAATAACTTCACAGAGATCAGGCCGATCTACTGGGTTCTGCTGTAGCATATCTAAGAATAATTGTCTGGTGCCGGGCGGCCACGCCTTTAGGTGTCGGTCACTCAATAATGTCTCAGTAACAAAATTAAGGGTGAACCCCAAAGAGAAAACATCAGCCTTGGGGTGACATGGGTGACCAGCAAGGATCTCTGGGGCATAAAAGGGAAAATCACTTGGTGATCCAGAGATATTTGTCAACTCTCCCACGGCTGTAGAAAGCCCAAAATCGATGATGTGGGCCGTGAAGCTACCATCGGCTGTGTTCTCTTCTATTAACACATTATCTTCCTTAAAATCGTTATGGACAACGCCCTGACCGTGAATTTCGTCAAGGCTTCGCGCCACGGCGATGTAGATTTGAATAATGTTGGCCGCGGTAAGCAACTTAGGGTGATTGAGTATATCAATGAACGTCCTTCCCTTGCAAAACGACATAACAAGTATGGGCTCATCCGTGGCCCACGTTATGATGAGGGGAGCACCGCCGGCACCGTTTACTTTTTGGGTTATCTCCCTTTCTATGTTGAAATACTTCAGATATTCCGTTTTCAAGCCTTTTTTTATGCACACGAGTTCCCCATTGAATTCGGCCAGGAGGCTGAACGCAAATGCCCCGCTACCCAATTTTTTCTGGATTTTTACAACGCTTAAGAGTTATTTGCTTGTATAACTTTCCATCTTGTTTTAACCAAACGTAAAATTTTATGAAGTACAATTTCAATAACTTTATCGTATAATATACATTATATATTTATATAGTAAGAGGTTATGTGAACATTTAGTACTAGTGTAATGAACATGTAATACAAGTGTAGTGAACATATAGTACTTGTGTAATGAACATGTAATACTAGTGTAGTGAACATATAGTACTTGTGTAATGAACATGTAATACTAGTGTAGTGAACATATAGTACTTGTGTAATGAACATGTAATACTAGTGTATTGAACATATACTACTTGTATAATGAGTATATAGTGCTAGTGTTGTAGTGAACATATAGTACTTGTGCAATGAACATGTAGTACTAGTGTTATAGTGAACATATAGTACTTGTGTAATGAACATGTAATACTAGTGTAGTGAACAAATAGTACTTGTGCAATGAACATGTAGTACTAGTGTTGTAGTGAAATTAGAGTACTTGTGTAATGAACATGTAGTACTAGTGTTATAGTGAACATATAGTACCTGTGTAATGAACATGTAATACTAGTGTAGTGAACATATAGTACTAGTCTAATGAACATATAGTGCTAGTTTTATAGTGAAGATATAGTACTTGTGTAATGAACATGTAGACCAGTGTTATAGTGAAGATATAGTACTTGTGTAATGAACATGTAATACTGGTGTAGTGAACATATAATACTAGTGTAATGAATATACAGTCCTAGTGTTGTAGTGAACATATAGTACTAATGTAATGCACATGTAAAACTAGTGTAGTGAACATATAGTACTAGTGTAATGAACATGTAGTACTAGTGTTGTAGTGAACATGTAGTACTAGTGTTGTAGTGAACATGTAGTACTAGTGTAATGAGCATGTAATACTAGTGTTGTAGTGAACATGTATTGCTAGTGTTGTAGTGAACATGTAGTACTAGTGTAATGAACATGTAGTACTAGTATTGTAGTGAACATATCGTGCTAGTGTTCTATTGAACATGTAGTACTAGCGTAATGAGCATGTAATACAAGTGTAGTTGTGAACATGTAGGACTAGTGGTGAAGTGAACATGTAGTACTAGTGTTGTAGTGAACATGTAGTACTAGTGTAATGAACATGTAATACTCGTGTAGTGAACACGTAGTACTAGTGTTATAGTGAGCATGTAGTACTAGTTCTGTAGTGTACATGTAATACCAGTGTTGTAGTCAACATATAGTACTAATGTTGTAGTGAACATGTAGTATTATTGTTTTAGTGAACATATAGAACTAGTGTTGTAGTGAACATGTAGTACTAGTGTTGTAGTGAACATATAGTACTAGTGTTGTAGTGAACATGTAGTACTAGTGTTGTAGTGAACATGTAGTACTAGTGATGTAATGAACATGTAATACCTGTGTTGTAGTGAAGATGTAGTACTAGTGTTGTAGTGAACATGTAGTACTAGTGTAATGAACATGTAAATACTAGTGTTGTATTGAACATGTAGTCCAAGTGTTGTAGTGAACATGTAGTACTAGTTCTGTAGTGTACATGTAATACCAGTGTTGTAGTCAACATATAGTACTAATGTTGTAGTGAACATGTAGTATTATTGTTTTAGTGAACATATAGAACTAGTGTTGTAGTGAACATGTAGTACTAGTGTTGTAGTGAACATATAGTACTAGTGTTGTAGTGAACATGTAGTACTAGTGTTGTAGTGAACATGTAGTACTAGTGATGTAATGAACATGTAATACCTGTGTTGTAGTGAAGATGTAGTACTCGTGTTGTAGTGAACATGTAATACCAATGTTGTAATGAACATGTAGTACTAGTGTTTTAGTGAGCATGTAGTACAAGTGTTGTATTGAACATGTAATACTAGTGTTGTAGTGAACATGTAGTACTAGTGTTGTAGTGAACATGTAGTACTAGTGTAATGAGCATGTAATACTAGTGTTGTAGTAGTACATGTAGTAGTAATGAGTACAGTGTAATGAACATGTAGTACTAGTATTGTAGTGAACATATCATGCTAGTGTTCTATTGAACATGTAGTACTAGCGTAATGAGCCTGTAATACAAGTGTAGTTGTGAACATGTAGTACTAGTGGTGTAGTGAACATGTAGTACTAGTGTTGTAGTGAACATGTAGTACTAGTGTAATGAACATGTAATACTCGTGTAGTGAACATGTAGTACTAGTGTTTTAGTGAGCATGTAGTACTAGTGTTGTATTGAACATGTAAATACTAGAGTTGTATTGAACATGTAGTCCTAGTGTTGTAGTGAACATGTAGTACTAGTTCTGTAGTGTGCATGTAATACCAGTATTGTAGTCAACATGTAGTACTAATGTTGTAGTGAACATGTAGTATTATTGTTTTAGTGAACATATAGAACTAGTGTTGTAGTGAACATGTAGTACTAGTGTTGTAGTGAACATGTAGTACTAGTGTTGTAGTGAACATGTAGTACTAGTGTTGTAGTGAACATGTAGTACTAGTGATGTAATAAACATGTAATACCTGTGTTGTAGTGAAGATGTAGTACTCGTGTTGTAGTGAACATGTAATACCAATGTTGTAATGAACATGTAGTACTAGTGTTTTAGTGAGCATGTAGTACAAGTGTTGTATTGAACATGTAATACTAGTGTTGTAGTGAACATGTAATACCAGTGTTGTAGTGAACATGTAGAACTAGTGTTGTAGTGAACATGTAATACCAGTGCTGTAGTGAACACGTAGTACTAGTGTTGTAGTGAGCATGTAGTACTAGTGTTGTAGTGAATACGTAGTACCAGTGTTGTAGTGAACATGTAGGACTAGTGTTGTAGTGAATACGTAGTGCCAGTGTTGTAGTTAACAGGTAGTACTAGTGTTGTATTGAGCATGTAGTACTAGTGTTCTACTGAACATGTAGTACTAGTGTTGTAGTGAGCATGCAGTACTAGTGTTCTAGTGAACATGTGGTACTAGTGTTGTAGTGAACATGTAGTGCTAGTGTTGTAGTGAACATGTAGTACTAGTGTTGTAGTGAACATGTAATACCAGTGTTGTAGTGAACATGTAGTACTAATGTTGTGGTGAACATATAATACCAGTGTTGTAGTGAACATGTAGTACTAGTGTTGTAGTGAACATGTAGTACTAGTGTTGTAGTAAGCATGTAGGACCGGTGTTGTAGTGAACATGAAGTACTAGTGTTGTAGTGAACATGTAGTACGAGTGTTGTGGTGAACATATAATACCAGTGTTGTAGTGAACATTTAGTACTAGTGTTGTAGTGAACATGTAGTACTAGTGTTGTAGTAAGCACGTAGGACCGGTGTTGCAGTGAACATGAAGTACTAGTGTTGTAGTGAACATGTAGTACTAGTGCTGTATTGAACATGTAGTACTAGTGTTGTAGTGAACATGTAGTACTAGTGTTGTAGTGAACATGTATTACTAGTGTTGTTGTGAACATGGAATACCAGTGTTGTAGTTAACATGTAGTACTAGTGTTGTAGTGAACATGGTCATAAAAGTTAACATTTCTTGTATAACATATCGTTAAGGTTCAGTTAAAGATAATGTTGTGTTCCCTGCAGGACCCAGAGAACATGTGGGCCTACGAGGTAGACGCCAGGTCGACAGGGGACAAAAAGTCTGCCCGGGAGGAGCGTCGAGGAGACGTAGTGGTGGGCCAGTACAGCGCCATGGACCCTGATGGTTCTCTCTGCGTCGTCGACTACTCTGTAGCTCCCGACACTGACTTCCAGGCCACTGTTACCAAGCAATCCACCCATGAAAACTTCCAGAGCCAAAGCCAATAGCACCAGCAAAGGCGCAACCAGTTCCAGAATCAACAGACCCGCCGCGACCAGTTCCAGAACCAACAGAACAGCCGCAACCAGTTTCAGAACCAACAGACCCGCCGCAACCAGTTGCTGAACCAACAGAGCCGCCCCGACCAGTTCCAGAAACAACAGAACCGCCCCGACCAGTTCCAGAACCAACAGAGCCACCAGGCCAGTTCCAGAACCAACTGTCTACCCGCGACCCATTCCAGAACCAACTGTCTACTCGCGACCAGTTCCAGAACCAACAAAGCCGCCCCGACCAGTTCCAGAGCCAACAGAGCCGCCCCGACCAGTTCCAGAACCAACTGTCTACTAGCGACCAGTTCCAGAACCAACAAAGCCGCCGCGACCAGTTCCAGAACCAACAAAGCCGCCCCGACCAGTTCCAGAGCCAACAGAACCGCCCCGACCAGTTCCAGAACCAACTGTCTACCCGCGACCAGTTCCAAAACCAACAAAGCCGCGGCGACCAGTTCCAGAACCAACAGAACCTCCCCCACCAGTTCCAAAACCAACTGTCTACCCGCAACCAGTTCCAGAATCAAGTGAACCGAGATCAATCTTCTCTGAATATTAGACAGTAGTCACAGAGAGACAACCAGTATCAACAGAAACGCAACCAGTATCAACAAGACCACAACCAGTATCAACACAACCGTAACCAGTACCAGCTGAATCATTACCAACAGAACCGCAACTAGTACCAGGAGAACCGCAACCAGTACCAGTCCAACTATCGCACGAGTACCAACCAATACAACCACAACAACCAGTCCAACAACCTCCACAACAACAGGTACATCTCACAAAGTTACGGCTCCACCAACAACAACCACAACTACAACCAAAACTCACACCTCAACTCCAACCTTTTCAACCTGGAATACAACCAACAACCCTCCCGGTTATCCACCAACAACCACAACCAGTACGGAAGGAGCCAAGTTAGTGTGGTTCCTGCTGGAAATCACAAGTATCGACTACAACAAATGAACCACTGGCAACACTAAATGGTTGTGAGAATGTCTTTACTCTGTATATACTGTCAATATAATACTATGGTACTGTATTTTTATGTATTTCTCGCTAAACAAAGCAGAATGTATTAATGTTTTTTATCTGATTGACGCTATTGTATGTTTCTGTTGTGTTAATGAATGATGTTAAAGTGTTGGTGAGAGTAAACACTAATATGCAGAATAGGTCAAGTGTTGGTGAAAGTAAACACTAATATACAGAGTACGTCAAGTGTTGCTGAGAGTAAACACTAATATACAGTATACGTCAAGTGTTGGTGAAAATAAACACTAATATACAGTATACGTCAAATGTTGGTGACAGTAAACACTAATATACAGTATACGTCAAATGTTGGTGACAGTAAACACTAATATACAGTATACGTCAAGTGTTGGTGAGAGTAAACACTAATATACAGTATACGTCAAGTGTTGGTGAGAGTAAACACTAATATACAGTATAGGTCAAGGCATGGTGATATTGGGGACTAGATGGGGTGTATACTTGACTGTTTTTGTAATAGATATGATACCGGTACACATACAGGTTCACATACCGGTACACATACAGGTACACATACAGGTACACATACCGGTACACATATAGGTACACATACCTGTACACATACAGGTACACATACCGGTACACATACAGGTGCACATACATGTACACATATAGGTACACATACCGGTACACATAGAGAGACTTAGGTAACGTAGTACCGAGGTAGATTTATGTGTGTGTGTGTGTGTGTGTGTGTGTGTGTGTGTGTGTATGTGTGTGTGATATTAGCTGGTCTTTCCTATCACAACAGTTACGGCTGGAGATGACGGAATTGAAAACATATCTTATCCCGATTCATGATAGCATGTAGATGTGTGTGTGTGTGTGTGTGTGTGTGTGTATCTTTCAACTGTACCTGTATCTATCTCTTAACTGTGTCTGTCTCTCAACTATACCTGTATCTGTCTCTTAACTCTATCTGTATCTGTCTCTTAACTGTACCTGCATCTGTCTCTTAACTGTACGTGTATCTGTCTCTTAACTGTACCTGTATCTGTCTCTTAACTCTACCTGTATCTGTCTCTCAATTCTACCTGTATCTGTCTCTAAACTGAACCTGTATCTGTCTCTTAACTCTACCTGTATCTGTCTCTCAACGGTACCTGTATCTGTCTATTAACTCTACCTGCATCAGTCTCTTAACTGTACCTGTATCTGTCTCTTAACTGTACCTGTATCTGTCTCTTAACTGTACCTGTATCTGTCTCTTAACTGTACCTGTATCTGTCTCTTAACTGTACCTGTATCTGTCTCTTAACTGTACCTGTATCTGTCTCTTAACTGTACCTGTATCTGTCTCTTAACTGTACCTGTATCTGTCTCTTAACTGTACCTGTATCTGTCTCTTAACTGTACCTGTATCTGTCTCTCAACTGTACCTGTATCTGTCTCTTAACTGTACCTGTATCTGTCTCTTAACTGTACCTGTATCTGTCTCTTAACTGTACCTGTATCTGTCTCTTAACTGTACCTGTATCTGTCTCTTAACTGTACCTGTATCTGTCTCTTAACTGTACCTGTATCTGTCTCTCAACTGTACCTGTATCTGTCTCTTAACTGTACCTGTATCTGTCTCTTAACTGTACCTGTATCTGTCTCTTAACTGTACCTGTATCTGTCTCTTAACTGTACCTGTATCTGTCTCTCAACTGTACCTGTATCTGTCTCTTAACTGTACCTGTATCTGTCTCTTAACTGTACCTGTATCTATCTCTTAACTGTACCTGTATCACTACCCTTATGTATTACTTGTACCAATACCTATAGTTACTATATATGCTGATCTACCTATATAACCTAATTCATTTGTCCATCTATTTATATATCTATCTACTTTATTAGGCTTTATATAAGGATTAACACAAACAAACAAAAAACGACATTTTATCACATTATTTAAAAAAAAAACATACAAAATCTTCTTTTTTTTCAATAATATTCATCGGGGGAGAAGATGAGATCAGACCCCTTGAGATAAGCCGTCCCTAACCGTAGTCCTGACACTACGATGAATTTTATTACATTAGACAAAATGCTGGTCGATTGTGCCGTCCCTTCCGATCCCTCGCAAGGAGGACTCTGCGTGACAGCAGATTTCACCTTTGGGGCGACACAGCTCCTCCCTTGCGAGGGGATGTAAGGAGGACTCTGCATGACAGCAGATGTTACCTTAGGGGCGACACAGCTCTTCCCTTGGGAGGGGATGTAAGGAGGACTCTGCATGAAAGCAGATGTCACCTTAGGGGCGATACAGCTTTTCCCTTGCGAGGGGATGTAAGGAGGACTCTGCATGACAGCAGATGTCACCTTAGGGGCGACACAGCTCTTCCCTTGGGAGGGGATGTAAGGAGGACTCTGCATGACAGCAGATGTCACCTTAGGGGCGACACAGCTTTTCCCTTGCGAGGAGATGTAAGGAGGACTCTGCATGACAGAAGATGTCACCTTAGGGGCGACACAGCTCTTCCCTTGCGAGGGGATGTAAGGAGGACTCTGCATGACAGCAGATGTCACCTTAGGGGCGACACAGCTTTTCCCTTGCGAGGGGATGTAAGGAGGACTCTGCATGACAGTCTTCCTTTCAGTGACAGTTGGGAAAGAAAGCTGCTGGAGGGAAGACTCTAAACGTCTAATAACTTCACAGAGATCAGGCCGATCTACTGGGTTCTGCTGTAGCATATCTAAGAATAATTGTCTGGTGCCGGGCGGCCACGCCTTTAGGTGTCGGTCACTCAATAATGTCTCAGTAACAAAATTAAGGGTGAACCCCAAAGAGAAAACATCAGCCTTGGGGTGACATGGGTGACCAGCAAGGATCTCTGGGGCATAAAAGGGAAAATCACTTGGTGATCCAGAGATATTTGTCAACTCTCCCACGGCTGTAGAAAGCCCAAAATCGATGATGTGGGCCGTGAAGATACCATCGGCTGTGTTCTCTTCTATTAACACATTATCTTCCTTAAAATCGTTATGGACAACGCCCTGACCGTGAATTTCGTCAAGGCTTCGCGCCACGGCGATGTAGATTTGAATAATGTTGGCCGCGGTAAGCAACTTAGGGTGATTGAGTATATCAATGAACGTCCTTCCCTTGCAAAACGACATAACAAGTATGGGCTCATCCGTGGCCCACGTTATGATGAGGGGAGCACCGCCGGCACCGTTTACTTTTTGGGTTATCTCCCTTTCTATGTTGAAATACTTCAGATATTCCGTTTTCAAGCCTTTTTTTATGCACACGAGTTCCCCATTGAATTCGGCCAGGAGGCTGAACGCAAATGCCCCGCTACCCAATTTTTTCTGGATTTTTACAACGCTTAAGAGTTATTTGCTTGTATAACTTTCCATCTTGTTTTAACCAAACGTAAAATTTTATGAAGTACAATTTCAATAACTTTATCGTATAATATACATTATATATATATATAGTAAGAGGTTATGTGAACATTTAGTACTAGTGTAATGAACATGTAATACAAGTGTATGAACATATAGTACTTGTGTAATGAACATGTAATACTAGTGTAGTGAACATATAGTACTTGTGTAATGAACATGTAGTACTAGTGTAGTGAACATATAGTACTTGTGTAATGAACATGTAATACTAGTGTATTGAACATATACTACTTGTATAATGAGCATATAGTGCTAGTGTTGTAGTGAACATATAGTACTTGTGCAATAAACATGTAGTACTAGTGTTATAGTGAACATATAGTACTTGTGTAATGAACATGTAATACTAGTGTAGTGAACAAATAGTACTTGTGCAATGAACATGTAGTACTAGTGTTGTAGTGAACATAGAGTACTTGTGTAATGAACATGTAGTACTAGTGTTATAGTGAACATATAGTACCTGTGTAATGAACATGTAATACTAGTGTAGTGAACATATAGAACTAGTCTAATGAACATATAGTGCTAGTTTTATAGTGAAGATATAGTACTTGTGTAATGAACATGTAGACCAGTGTTATAGTGAAGATATAGTACTTGTGTAATGAACATGTAATACTGGTGTAGTGAACATATAATACTAGTGTAATGAATATACAGTCCTAGTGTTGTAGTGAACATATAGTACTAATGTAATGCACATGTAAAACTAGTGTAGTGAACATATAGTACTAGTGCAATGAACATGTAGTACTAGTGTTGTAGTGAACATGTAGTACTAGTGTTGTAGTGAACATGTAGTACTAGTGTAATGAGCATGTAATACTAGTGTTGTAGTGAACATGTATTGCTAGTGTTGTAGTGAACATGTAGTACTAGTGTAATGAACATGTAGTACTAGTATTGTAGTGAACATATCGTGCTAGTGTTCTATTGAACATGTAGTACTAGTGTAATGAGCATGTAATACAAGTGTAGTTGTGAACATGTAGGACTAGTGGTGAAGTGAACATGTAGTACTAGTGTTGTAGTGAACATGTAGTACTAGTGTAATGAACATGTAATACTCGTGTAGTGAACACGTAGTACTAGTGTTATAGTGAGCATGTAGTACTAGTTCTGTAGTGTACATGTAATACCAGTGTTGTAGTCAACATATAGTACTAATGTTGTAGTGAACATGTAATATTATTGTTTTAGTGAACATATAGAACTAGTGTTGTAGTGAACATGTAGTACTAGTGTTGTAGTGAACATATAGTACTAGTGTTGTAGTGAACATGTAGTACTAGTGTTGTAGTGAACATGTAGTACTAGTGATGTAATGAACATGTAATACCTGTGTTGTAGTGAAGATATAGTACTAGTGTTGTAGTGAAAATGTAGTACTAGTGTAATGAACATGTAAATACTAGTGTTGTATTGAACATGTAGTCCTAGTGTTGTAGTGAACATGTAGTACTAGTTCTGTAGTGTACATGTAATACCAGTGTTGTAGTCAACATATAGTACTAATGTTGTAGTGAACATGTAGTATTATTGTTTTAGTGAACATATAGAACTAGTGTTGTAGTGAACATGTAGTACTAGTGTTGTAGTGAACATATAGTACTAGTGTTGTAGTGAACATGTAGTACTAGTGTTGTAGTGAACATGTAGTACTAGTGATGTAATGAACATCTAATACCTGTGTTGTAGTGAAGATGTAGTACTCGTGTTGTAGTGAACATGTAATACCAATGTTGTAATGAACATGTAATACTAGTGTTTTAGTGAGCATGTAGTACAAGTGTTATATTGAACATGTAATACTAATGTTGTAGTGAACATGTAGTACTAGTGTTGTAGTGAACATGTAGTACTAGTGTAATGAGCATGTAATACTAGTGTTGTAGTGAATATGTATTGCTAGTGTTGTAGTGAACATGTAGTACTAGTGTAATGAACATGTAGTACTAGTATTGTAGTGAACATATCATGCTAGTGTTCTATTGAACATGTAGTACTAGCGTAATGAGCCTGTAATACAAGTGTAGTTGTGAACATGTAGTACTAGTGGTGTAGTGAACATGTAGTACTAGTGTTGTAGTGAACATGTAGTACTAGTGTAATGAACATGTAATACTCGTGTAATGAACATGTAGTACTAGTGTTTTAGTGAGCATGTAGTACTAGTGTTGTATTGAACATGTAAATACTAGAGTTGTATTGAACATGTAGTCCTAGTGTTGTAGTGAACATGTAGTACTAGTTCTGTAGTGTGCATGTAATACCAGTATTGTAGTCAACATGTAGTACTAATGTTGTAGTGAACATGTAGTATTATTGTTTTAGTGAACATATAGAACTAGTGTTGTAGTGAACATGTAGTACTAGTGTTGTAGTGAACATGTAGAACTAGTGTTGTAGTGAACATGTAGTACTAGTGTTGTAGTGAACATGTAGTACTAGTGATGTAATAAACATGTAATACCTGTGTTGTAGTGAAGATGTAGTACTCGTGTTGTAGTGAACATGTAATACCAATGTTGTAATGAACATGTAGTACTAGTGTTTTAGTGAGCATGTAGTACAAGTGTTGTATTGAACATGTAATACTAGTGTTGTAGTGAACATGTAATACTAGTGTTGTAGTGAACATGTAGAACTAGTGTTGTAGTGAACATGTAATACCAGTGCTGTAGTGAACACGTAGTACTAGTGTTGTAGTGAGCATGTAGTACTAGTGTTGTAGTGAATACGTAGTACCAGTGTTGTAGTGAACATGTAGGACTAGTGTTGTAGTGAATACGTAGTGCCAGTGTTGTAGTTAACAGGTAGTACTAGTGTTGTATTGAGCATGTAGTACTAGTGTTCTACTGAACATGTAGTACTAGTGTTGTAGTGAGCATGCAGTACTAGTGTTCTAGTGAACATGTGGTACTAGTGTTGTAGTGAACATGTAGTGCTAGTGTTGTAGTGAACATGTAGTACTAGTGTTGTAGTGAACATGTAATACCAGTGTTGTAGTGAACATGTAGTACTAATGTTGTGGTGAACATATAATACCAGTTTTGTAGTGAACATGTAGTACTAGTGTTGTAGTGAACATGTAGTACTAGTGTTGTAGTAAGCATGTAGGACCGGTGTTGCAGTGAACATGAAGTACTAGTGTTGTAGTGAACATGTAGTACTAGTGTTGTGGTGAACATATAATA
>NW_024724607.1:0-5531 GCF_018991925.1 Homarus americanus
TGTTATTGCTCTCTCTCTCTCTCTCTCTCTCTCTCTCTCTCTCTCTCTCTCTCTCTCTCTCTCTGTCTACTATAAGCACAGCGTCAGTGTGTAAAAGTCTACGGTGTTCTCTACCCACGTTTCACTATCTCACGTAACCACTCTCATTCACTGGTGTCCACAGGAATTAAAGTTTTTCAACCTTCTAACCTCAAGAGCTCTATGTAGACTCAGGTAAATATAATTAATTTAAAATAACTATAATAATTACCATTTATCAAGATTATCACGATTCAACTACCAAATGTTTTTATCAGTCATCCAGTCTTGCTATTTATCACACGACATAATTCCATCCAACCATTTGTTTCCTTTGACTAAATTCTTATATGAATCTTTCTCGTATTTTTACATTACAATAAGATTTTTCTTCCTTATATAAGATCCACCCTCAAGACGACCGTGTGTGTGTGTGTGTGTGTGTGTGTGTGTGTGTTACTTGTAGATACATTAATCAACCATCTGAACTCTCTAGCCTATTCTAAACTCTCTTATTTCGCTCACTTGACGCCCAAATGTCGCAAATGTTTATATTCTCTTTAATACGAATTTGTAAACCTTTTGAACATTTGCTTCAGTTTGCGTCGAGTTCATTTTTTAGTTCTGACCTTTTATACTTTGTTCATTCAGCACATACGAAGGTGATATAAGGTTTCTCTCCGTGTCTCTCTGTAATCTGATGGTCCAAGATGCAGTTTAACCTAACCTAAGAATCACCAGTTAAAAAAAGTATTGATGACTCAACAGTTAGAAAAAAGTATGGGAGAAATTCCAAACTTTGCTCCTCTCTCAATTGGGTAAATATTTTTTCCCTCACACACAAGATTATCATTATTCCATACACTCTAGTTCCCAAAACCTTCGACTAAAACATAACCCTTAAATATCTCATCTGGTATTTATAAAACTTTGGAGAGTTTTATTGACGACACACACACAGACACACACACACACACACACACACACACACACACACACACACACGGTCGTCTTGAGGGTGAATCTTATATAAGGAAGAAAAATCTTATTGTAATGTAAAAATACGAAGAAGATTCATATAAGAATTTAGTCAAAGGAAACAAATGGTTGGATGGAATTATGTAGTGTGATAAATAGCAAGACTGGATTACTGATAAAAACATTTGGTAGTTGAATCGTGATAATCTTGATAAATGGTAATTATTATAGTTATTTTAAATTAATTATATTTACCTGAGTCTACATAGAGCTCTTGAGGTTAGAAGGTTGAAAAACTTTAATTCCTGTGGACACCAGTGAATGATAGTGGTAAAGTGAGATAGTGAAACGTGGGTAGAGAACACCGTAGACTTTTACACACTGACGCTGTGCTTATAGTAGACAGAGAGAGAGAGAGAGAGAGAGAGAGAGAGAGAGAGAGAGAGCAATAACAACAACAAAAACACGTAATAGATCTTATTCACACACACACACACACACACACACACACACCACAACAATCACATTTAAAGGAAAAACAAATCTCAATGGCTTTCTGTTTGTCAAAGCCTAAACCTCTTGATCCAGCCAATCATCTTCCTCCTCCTCGTAATACCCAGTAGCTCTTCTCTCTATGCCTCTCTCTTAAATTCTATGTTCATAATATTTTCTCTGCCCTCCGGTACATAGATCCTAATAAAGCTCTGGTCTTAGGGAACACATTTCCGCCAGCTAGTAGTGAGGGACTGAAGCCACGCGTCCGGATTAAACCATAACGTGTCTTGAGAGTTTTAACCAAATTCCCTAAAATTGGAGAAATGGTGAAATATTATCTAAAAATAGTATCCTTCCTCCCGTTATTATCCTGCCTCCCGTTAATATCCTGCCTCCCGTTAATATTCTGCCTCCCGTTAATATCCTGCCTCCCGTCAATATCCTTCCTCCTGTTAATATCCTGCCGTCAATATCCTTCCTCCTGTCAATATCCTTCCTCCCGTCAATATCCTTCCTCCCGTCAATATCCTTCCTGCCGTCAATATCCTTCCTCCCGTCAATATCCTGCTCTCCCGTCAATATCCTCCTGCCGTCAATATCCTTCCTGCCGTCATCCTTCCTGCCGTCAATATCCTGCCTCCGTCAATATCCTTCCTGCCGTCAATATCCTTCCTGCCGTCAATATCCTGCCTCCCGTTAATATCCTTCCTCCCGTCAATATCCTGCCTCCCGTCAATATCCTGCCTCCCGTCACACCCAGGAGCTGTAGTCAGTCCTCTGTGTTACTGAAAACTATCAGGAATTATATAACTTTCCCTCGGGTCAAGATGATGATACACCTGGGGTCGTGGTGTTCCCTCGGGCTCCTTCGGGTTCCTTTGGGTTCCTTTGGGTTTCTTTGGATTCCTTCGGGTTCCTTTGGGTTCCTTTGGGTTTCTTCGGGTTCCTTCGGGCTCCTTTGGGTTTCTTCGGGTTCCTTCGGATTCCTTCGGGTTCCTTTGGGTTCCTTCGGGTTCCTTTGGGCTGCTTCGGGTTTCTAAGGGTTCCTTTGGGCTCCTTCGGGTTTCTAAGGGTTCCTTCGGGTCGCTGTAATGTCACCTTGCTTCCTCCATTAATGACTGATTCTGGTCTTAACAATTGTAATAACCTCTTTCTTATAGATTGAGGTATGATGGTCGGTGGTTAGGTTAGGTTAGGTTAGGTTTGGTTAGATTAGGTTAGGTTAGGTTAGGTTAGATTAGATGAGGTTAGGTTGGTCCCCGTTAGGATAGGGACCTGTTTCATCCACCATCTATAAATGGAATTGGAAATCTCTTAAAAAAAATATATAATTATTTGACCATTTGTGAAAAAATACTTCAGTGAGACCGAAATCTTTCTCTCTCACTCCTTCCTACTTGTCTTCTTCTTCTTCTCTTCTTCCTTTATCCCCTTTCTTTATTACTGTATACAAAAGCCAAGTCCTCAAGCCCACCTATTCCCGTTTATTCTCTCTCTCTCTCTCTCTCTCTCACACACAATCGACGAGAAATATTGGTTTAGTAAAAAGGAAAAAAATGCCACCAAAAAACACTGATAATTGGGATAATATTGCAGACGCTCAAAGTGATTTAGTGAAATGAAGGAATGGTGAACGAGTATGAAAATTATGAGAAAAGTTTATGTGTGGGTGTGGGTGTGGGGTGTGGGGGGGTGTGTGTGTGTGTGTGTGTGTGTGTGTGTGTGTGTGTGTGTGTGTGTGTGTGTGTGTGTGTGTGAAGTATTGGAAATATAATAATGTATTTTTTTAATGGTAGCCTTTTAAAGAAGAATAATTATACGTAATGAATTGTTATATTGAATGATATTTAAATTATATGTAAAATAATATTAATTCTGTCTGTAAAGTGGAAATAGTATCATTGGAGTTAGTGTTATTTTAGGAAGGAAAAATACCGGAATATGAGCAATTACTGATAAAACGATATTGGAATAAACTGAGTAAGATTTGGTCAGTGGCAGCGCCGGGTTAAGCCTCACACGGAGAAAATATTTCCTGACAGACGAGAAATATATTTAGTGAGGTAAAGAGAGGCGAGCGTCGGTGACAGACCCAAGGCGGTAAACGGTGCACTTATGTCGTGTTAAGGTAAAGAAAACGAGAATCTGCAGGTGTGACTAAGGTGGATGGACGAGGTATTGCTCCGCCCCGCTCCGCCCCGCTCCGACCTGCTCTGACCCGCTCCGACCCGCTCTGCCCCGCCCCGAGCCAGTTGAGTGCCTAAGGTGACTACAGCATAAAGAACATGTTTATTGCTTGAAGCGTGTGAGCTGGGGAGCTGGGGCCAAGTGAGCTGTGGGGAAAGGGGTGGGGAGCTGGGGAGCTGTGTGAGCTGTATGTCAGGGGTGGGAGCCAAAGGGGGAGCTGGGAGTGTGTTGTGTGGAGCTGTATGTGCTGTGTGCTGTGTGAGCTGTGGCGGTGCTGGGGAGCTGTGCTGTGGAGCCAAGTGTGCTGTGTGAGCTGCAAAGGTGAGCTGTGTGAGCTGTATGTGCTGTGAGCTGTATGTGCTGTGTGAGCCGTGGAGCTGGGGGAGCTATGTAAAGCTGTATGTGCTGGGGGAGCTGTGGAGCCAGGTGTTGTGGGGAGCTGTGTGCTGTGTGAGCTGTGTGCTGTGGGGAGTCAGATAAAGTTGTGTGAGCTGTATGCAGTTGTGTGAGCTATAAAGGTGAGCTAAAAGGGGGGGCACAGAGCTGTATGTGCTGTGTGAGCTGTATAAAGGTGGGGAGCTGTGGGATGCTGTGTGAGCTGTGAGCTATAAAAAGCTGTGTGTGCTGTGTGAGCTGTGTGCTGTGAGCTGTATAGGCAAAGCGTGTGTGCCGTGAGCTGTATGTTCCTGTGTGAGCTGTGTGTGCCGTGAGCTGTGTGGATGTGTGTGCAGGTGTTACCTGCAGAGGGCGCCCCTAACAGTCACAACAGACGTACCTGGGCTGTACCAGAGTGTTGTCTCACGCCTTTAGTGATTCCCAACATTAATTTGTGTTTATCATGTAAATATCTCGGTGACGATGAAGACAGAGAGACAATGAGAAGACAAAAGGAGAATTCCCTCACCTAATTCCCTGACCTTCCAGCTCCCTGACCTTCCAGTCCCCTGACCTTCCAGTTCCCTGACCTTCCAGTTCCCTGACCTTCCAGTTCCCTCACCTTCCAGCTCCCTCACCTTCCAGTTCCCTCACCTTCCAGTTCCCTGACCTCCAGTTCCCTGACCTTCCAGGCTCCCTGACCTTCCAGTTCCTGACCTTCCAGTTCCTGACCTCCAGTTCCCTGACCTTCCAGTTCCCCTGACCTTCCAGTCCCCTGACCCAGCTCCCTTGACCTTCCAGTCCCCTGACCTTCCAGTTCCCTGACCTTCCAGTTCCCTGACCTTCCAGCTCCCTGACCTTCCAGCTCCCTGACCTTCCAGTTCCCTGACCTTCCAGTTCCCTGACCTTCCAGCTCCCTGACCTTCCAGCTCCCTGACCTTCCAGTTCCCTGACCTTCCAGTTCCCTCACCTTCCAGTTCCCCCACCTTCCAGTTCCCTCACCTTCCAGCTCCCTCACCTTCCAGTTCCCTCACCTTCCAGTTCCCTCACCTTCCAGTTCCCTCACCTTCCAGCTCCCTCACCTTCCAGTTCCCTCACCTTCCAGTTCCCTCACCTTCCAGTTCCCTCACCTTCCAGCTCCCTCGCCTAATTCCCTCACCTCCATCAGTTAGTAATGAGTGTGAAAAAGTAAACACGATCTTTAACCTTACCTGATAAAGCTTTGATGTTTCATGAGCCATCGTGGACAACAGAGTCTGGCGATGGCTGATAAAAACTGGAGTTACTTTGTTGTTACGTAAAAGGTAATTGATATTGAGGAAAATTTACGTGTTGATGATCAAGTGATGTTGTGTTTTTTATCATTACCTCACCTCACCTCACTTCACATCACCTCACCTCACCTCACTTCACCTCACCTCACCTCACTTCACTTCACTTCACTTCACATCACCTCACTTCACCTCACCTCACCTCAC
>NW_024724608.1:0-28817 GCF_018991925.1 Homarus americanus
CTTATTTTCTTATGTTCTCATATGTGTTAATGGCACCTTGCTGTATAAGTTTGCAAATGTATGTGAGTGTGTAATTAGAAGATTTGTAACCAGGTGAGAAGGTTGGGTCACCTTACCTTCTGACCTGACTTCCACTTAATTTGGAGTGCTTTATAAAGATTAGTAGGGTCATTACCTAATACCTGACCATTGTGGACCTGATCTCACCCTCTCTGTATATATACACCTTGTTTTGTACCTCTCCTTAGTCTGTACTCACCCCTGAAGATGTGAATTACGAGAAACATTTCCTTGTGGTTGTCAGCATATATATATTATATATATATATATATTATATATTATATATATTATATATATATATATATAATATAATATAAATAAATAAATATAATATATATATATATATTATATATATATATATATATATATATATATATATATATATATATATATAATATTATATATATATATATATATATCTTGATAAAATTACACTTTGGAAAATGAAACAACGGATTCCTTAGCTTTTCGTCTTTATTCCGGATATCTTCAGAGGCAACTGGATTACATGGACAGAGAGAGGCTTAAATATCAGGGTGACCTTAAAAACATGAGGTCAGGTCATAATGATGTCATCCACTCACGTAGAGGCTTCTCTTAAGCTCTTCCACATGTGTGTTGGTGTGTGGACCAGTGGATGACATCGCTATTGACCTCACGTTTCCAGATGCCCTGCACCGTCGACTATCTTAACCACGTTTTCATTGTGGATTTACATGAATTATTTATATTGTATATATATATATATCAACACCTCCAACCGCCAGGATTCGAACCCACGGCACACAAGCCTTGACTGTGACGGGAACGCTAACCGCTGGACCACAGGATACTAAAAGCAGTCTAGACTTTGTTTATTTCACACAAAGCCTGTTCAACGACTTATGGCGCCGTGAACCTCTAATGGGAACCACCCGTATCACTCGTGTTTCGAAACCGGATTTGGTAAAACGTTACTCTGACCACCTAAGTGATACGGGTGGTCCCCATTAGAGTTCACGGCGCCATAAGCTCGTTGAACAGGCTTTGTGTGAAATATAACAAAGTCTGGGACTGCTAGTATCCTGGTGGTCAATGGTTAGCTTCCCCGGTCACAGTCGGCAGCTTTGCCGTGCCGTTTCAAATCGCGATTGATATATAATCGCGTGCTTTATTGGGCTAATGAAATATATATATATATATATAGAATATAATCAACACCTCAACCCGCCGGGACCACGGCCCACGCGACTCTGGGGGAACTAGCAGCTGGACCACCAGGATACTAAAAGCAGTCTAGACTCTTTTATATTTCACACAAAGCCTTTCAGCAACTTGCGCCGTGGACCTCAATGGGGACTACCATTGCTCTGGTCAGGTAACGTCATGGGCACAAATTGGGCCGTGAGTTCGGAGTCCTGGCGGGTTGAGGTGTTGATTGTAAGTCAGCGTGTTTATTGGGCTAATGAAATATATATGGATCTTCGTGTTTCGAAGCCGAGTTGAAAGCGATATATGTATGTTGTCAACAGAGAATGAATGTAGGAAAAAATGGCACAGAGGAAAAGAAGGCATAATCATCAGACTATAAAAATGGCACATTATTTTGACATGTTTTTAAGCTAAATTTTATAACATTTGTGACTGAAACTTACTTAGAGTTATATCGACGTCATCATATAAAACATTTATTACCTTCAGAAGGAAAACACCCCAGACTTGGAGCCACTTTACCGTGGTAATATAGTCCTCAAACGAACAAATACTAAATTCCTCGGAGATATTATTGATGAAAACTTAACTGGAAAACAAATACAAATCTTCCAGTAAAGTCAATAAACAGTGAGGATCATGTATCACACTCGACAGTCCTCACTCTCACAGCAATGAAAAACCATTCATGATCTTGTTTACAACACCTGATACACTGTCACACACTATGGGGCCTCTGGCTCTTCAAAACACAATCTCTGGTTACTGCACAAAAAGAGTTGTACGGACAATGACCTACTTGAAAAAACAGATCACACAAACGAAAAAATTGCTATATTGAAAATGTTAAAAATTCGAAGATATTAACACCTAGTGCTGCGCCCTCTTTGTTTACAAATCTATCAATCACTTGCTTGACTATAATTATTTCCAGTTCCGGAATAAATCAGAAATACAACTTAAGGCACCCAGAGCTACTAAGACCCCCAGGCGCTCCTCACCAGACCTCCATAAAATAATATCAAGGTGTGAAGGTGTGGAACAAATTACCACCCATCCAGGCAAGACTAAGCTCCCTTCCTTTAAATCATCAGAAATATCTCTATTATCAAATATTAATATCTCTTGTAACACCTTCTATATTTGGTACCTGCTTTTTTGTACCATCAAAACCGTTTTATCGAATTATCATGAAAATAGATAAGTAATTACCATTGCAATAAACATAATTGCCAACTAGACATAATCATGCAACCCATGTTGTACTGCTCCCCATTATACTTATGTATGTTTTCATTGCCTTATTATATATTGTTGTTAAATAAAACAATAAATAAGCTAAAAATGTTTTTAAGAAAATAAATATTGAAGTAATTACGTGACATTAGAAATATTCTTATTACCACCATGCTATTGTACTATTCCACATGTTACTAAATGTTACATAATACTTCATTGAAATAAATTCTTTCCTTGTGGTATCAGCATATACCTAGATCACGTGCACCTACAGTGATTTACTTGCATAGTATATATCAGGTGCCTAAAAGAGGCTCAGGTTCTCAACTGCCTCAACCATGTTAATATTGTTATTATTATCCCTCTGTATCTGTGCTTTTCTGGTTAAATAACTGTATTCAATTCAATATGTTACTGAAAAATTGTATATAAATGAATTTTAAAATTAAAATGTCACATTATATTATTGTTTTAAGATTTCAACGAATGTTGTAGCAAAACTACAGGAAGATGTAAAAATTCGAATGATCTGAAAATGGCAGGTGAAATTTAATGTAGATAAATGTAAGAGTACTTAGTATAGGAGATGTAAACAAGGAAACCAGATACCAGATGAACAACGATGTTATAGAAATCGACTGTGAAAAATATTTAGGAGTAATGATGGTAGGGATCTTAAACCTAGTAAACAATGTGCATTTGCTCGAAACAAGGCTAATAAAGTAATTGGTTTCATACAAAGGAGTGTAAGTTACGAGACTAGCGAGGTCATCCTAAAACTATATCTTGCGCTTGTAGGAAACCTCTCTTGGATTACGCAGTTCAGTTTGGTCACCGTACTACAGAATGGATATAGAATCCCTGGAAGAATTTAGGGAGAATGACTAGGACTAATCCTGGGCATTAGGAACCTTGAGTACAGAGACATGTTTAAGCATCTTAATCTGCACTCCTTCGAGAGAACGTAGAGTGAGGGGCGTATGATGTATAAATGGAAGTCAGGGCTAAATAAAGGTGATATAACAAGTTACCAAACATCATCTTTAACTAGAATGCACTGGATAGCTTCAAACATAGGCACGTTAGCTCGTTTTGTGGTTCCTGAGCTCGAAGTGATATTTGTTGTGCCATTTCCTGTGCCATTTTTTCCAGTACCGAAAATTGAGACCTTGCAATTGTGTGTAAATGAGGCAGAAAGTCAGATCAGCAACCTGGGACTTGGTAAAATTTGGGTGATGCCATATGGCAGCAGGGTGTACCATTAGACAACACATTATGTTTGTATATGGAAATCCCGCATGTATATGGATTGTTGAGATATGTATCATCAAAGTGAAAGTTGGATTTGAAAATCTGGGGGGCCTTTAATTTTTTAATTTGTGTGCAGAAAATCATGTTCTCTAAATATTTTTTATCTCCTTATTTAGCTGGTGAAAGCCGCAGTTCATTTTTCTCCAAAATCTCCATTTGACCATATAAAATGGCTTTTTGCCCATAATTTTTATTTATATCTAATATAGCATTTTTGTGAAGTTTTTATTATGTGCCATGCTTGTGAAATCCATTTACATTTACAAAATAGCAGAAATGTATCATCAATAATAGTTGACAAGGGATTTACAAAGTGGAAATCAGTCAATTTTTCAGCTTCATAATTGCATTATTGAGACTACTGTTTAGTTCATGCAAAGCTTTGTCAGATCCTTTTTGGAATTTATAACGAGAGGTATTTTCCAGTGAGCCACACCTTCAGAGGCGGCCTCCATGGTCCTTACTTTACCACCTTCTCAAAGGGCTGGTCATGCACATGGTAGTACCGGACTTTTGGTCTGTCCAGGAACTCTCTGATCTGAGTTGAGGAGAGGGAGCAGGTGAACAGGTCACAGAGGCAGCTGAACTCAGAGGTTACGGCTCGTGCCTTTCTTTTCCCACGCCTTGTTGACTCCTCTCAGCTCCAGGACATTCTTTTCACAAATATCCACTACCCTTTGTCAGCACTTCAGAGCAAAGTCTTTAGGACCATCTCACTGTGTGCTTACCTGGCACTCAACTGAACATAAGACAGGACAGTAGTACAAAGAACATAAGAATGGAAGAAACTGCAGCGGGCTTATTGGCCCATACTGGACAGTCCCATTTACACCCCCTATTGCTCATATATCCATCTAACCTATGTTTGAAGCTATCCATCGTATTCGAGTTCAATAATAATATTTGGTAACTTGTTCCATTCATCCACTACTCTATTTCTAAAACAATATTTACCTATTTCGCGCCTAAATCTAAATTTGTCTAATTTAAAACCATTGTTACGAGTACGCTCTGGTTGGATAATTTGAGTACCTTTGTTGTATCACTTTGTTAGCCCTGACTTCCATTTATACATCTCCATCATATCGCCCCTCACTCGTCTCTCGAGAGTGCATATTAAGATGCTTTAAACTGTCTCTGTACTCAGGTTCCTCATGCCCGCGGGGAAAGTTTTAAATTGGATAAAATTATGGCTCACCGATAGAATGCAGAGGGTCAGCGTAGATGGTGTTAAATCTGAGTGGGGCCGTGTAACCAGTGGGGTTCCCTAGGGGTCAGTACTAGGCCCACTCCTGTTCATAATCTACATAAACGATTTAGATACTGGGATCAGCAGTGACATAAGCAAGTTTGCGGATGACACCAAAATAGGACGGCAAATTAATTCAGGGCAGAATGCAAATGCATTACAGGAGGATCTAAATAAACTGCAGGGGTGGTCTGAAAAATGGCAAATGAAATTCAACACCAGCAAGTGCAGCGTACTTAACATTGGAAGAACAAATACTTATAATGTATACAGCCTTAACAACATCAACCTAGAGAAGTCGACTTATGAAAGAGACCTAGGGGTACTTGTAAACCCGGACCTACGGCCTAGAAAACAGTGAGTTAATGTTCGAAGTAAGGCAAACAGAGTATTGGGTTTTATATCTAGAAGTGTAAGTAATAAAAGTGCAGAGGTCTTATTGCAACTATATCTTGCGCTAGTCAGGCCGCACCTCGATTATGCGGTTCAGTTCTGGTGCCCTTATTATAGAATGTATATCAATTCACTAGAGTCGGTGCAGCGAAGAATGACGAAAATGATTCCGCAACTTAGAAACCTTCCATATCAGGATAGGTTAAAGAAACTAAACTTGCATTCCCTAGAAAGACTAAGAGTGCGGGGAGATATGATAGAAGTATTCAAGTGGGTGAAAGGAATCAATAAAGGTGATATAGATAAAGTTCTTATAATCTCCGAGCAGGATAGGACTCGGAACAACGGATTCAAGTTGGATAAGTTTAGGTTTAGGTGGGAGATAGGAAGGAACTGGTTTACAAATAGGGTGGTGGACGAGTGGAACAAGCTTAGCAACTTTGTAGTAAGTGATGGAACGCTGGAAAGTTTCAAAGGGAGGCTGGATAGATTCATGGATGATAGAGAGTGGTAGTAACTCTCGACAGGAGCTGCCATGCACAGGCCAACCGGCCAATTGCAGACTCCTTATTTTCTTATGTTCTTATTAATTTTGTCATTCTTCTCTGAATTCTTTCTAGGGATTCTATATCCATTCTGTAATATGGTGACCAGAATTGAACTGCGTAATCCAAGTGAGGTCTCACAAGCGCAAGATATAGTTTTTGGATGACATCTGTAGTGTAGTCTTGTAACTTACACTTCTTTGTATGAACCCAACGACTTTATTAGCTTTTTTCGAGCAAATACACATTGTTTACTTGGCTTAAGATTCCTACTTATCTTTACTCCTAAATCTTTCTCACATTCGGATTTCTATATAACATCGTTGTTCATCTGTTATCTGGTTTCTTTGTTTACATCTCCTAGATTAAGTGCTTTACATTTGTCCTAATTGAATTTAAACTGCTATTTTACACAACATTCGAAAAAAAAATTATGATTCTCCTGTTGTTTTGAGAGTCATCGTCAGATCTAATTACACGCCCTGTTTTAGTGTCATCAGTAAATTTATTTATGTTGCTGTCTACGCCGATATCTATGTCGTTTATGTATATAATAAAAAATAATGGTCCAAGTACCGAGCCTTGGGGTACTCCACTAGTGACGTTACTAATATTGGATTTAGTGCCGTTAATGCTCACTCGCTGTTTCCTCTCCTGTAACCGCGCACTGATCCATTTCAGAAAAATCTCCTCCATGATTCTCGGCTTTTCTTATTAGTCTTTCGTGGGGGACTCTGTCGAAGGCTTTGCTAAAGTCAAGATATACCGCATCATATTCGTGGCCCTCGTCCACTGATTTGAAAATAGTTGAATGTTAATAGATTAGTTAGACATGAACGCCCGCTTGTGAAGCAATGTTGGGATTCATTGATCAACTTGTGCTTCTCCAGGTGATTTCGAATAGAGTTTGAAACTATTGCTTCCAGTAATTTGCCTACAAGTGATGTTAAACTGATTGGACTGTAGTTAGAGGATAATGCTCTATCACCCTTCTTGAAATTCGGTAATATATTCACTATCCTCCAGGATTTTGGTACTACACCCGTTTTTAAGGACACATTAAACAAATTTGCTAAGGGCATACCAAGCTCTTCCTTACATTCCTTTAATACTCTGGCAAATATCTCATCGGGACCTGGTGACTTATAAGGCTTTACCGAATTGTCTATTTGCTTACTAACATCGTTAGTGTTTAAATTTTCGGTGGCGAAAGCTGTTGGTTCAATCTTTTATCGTGTTTTAGTTTGATACATTTGAAAGAACCCCTTGGGGTTTGACTTCGCCTCTCTTGTTACCTTCAGTTCATCATTCCTCTTTGCCTTTCTTATATCGGTTTTAACCCAACTGGCCAATACCTTAAAGTGATCTTGGAGGTAAACTTCACCACGATTTATTCTCTTACCTATAGCCTTCCTTTGTCCAATAATATTATTTAAATAATTATTTATCCATTTAGGGTCATTTTGTCTGATCTGAGTAATTTGTATGGTATGTTCTGCCTTTGTGCATAAAATAACTCATTGTTTAAATTGTTGTGGAACTCGTCAACCTCAAGTAAAATGAAGTCGCCTTCTGTGGGTACATTGTGTGAGGTCATGTAATCCATCCCCAAACGTGATACCCCTTCTCTCAGCTGTTTTTTTATTCAACCTAACAAAGCTTGCCCTTCTGAAATCTGGGACTTTAATGGAATTTTCCTTGCGACTGCAATTAAATTTTAATTCTAATCTTATTTCTTTGTGATCGCTGTATATTATTACCCCGGGTGGATTCGGCTATATGTTGACTTAGGAAACAGTCTTGAACTGTTTCAAGAAAATCCTCTGATTCCGAGTTACCCGTAAGGTCTATCCAATCTATTTGGCTAAATTTAAAGTCGCCTACTATACAGACACTGCTAAGCCTGGATGCCCTGAGCATTTCATCCCAAATAAGTTGCTCATCAACTCTATCAAGATTAGGAGGTCTATATATTATTCCTGTGATTACTTTTTCCCTACCATCGGTCAATTGCTACTCCGCATCCTTTCCTAAGCTACCTATCGGTATAGATTAATTTGAGTCTAGGTTTATCCATGTTTCTGTGAATGCTACTATATCGAATTTTTCGGTACATTCCACGCCCTAATTTCATCCATTTTGTTTCTCATACTTCTATTGTTTGCAGAGTAGACATTTAAGTTAGTCGTGTTCTGAGTCCTCTCTTTGTCTAGTTTAGGTTTTAACTCCCTGCCTAATTAGTTTTGTCATCATTCCTAGTACTTGTTTACCCTCTCCCACTGCAGTCTCCTTCACCTCCATGCCCATATGTTCCCCTTGCAGTGATTTGATTGAGGTGTATTTATGAAAGTCAGGGTTAAACAAAGTGATATAGCAAAGGTACATAAACGATCCAACGAGGAATGAACTCGTAGCAATGATTTGAAATTGGAAAAATTTAGATTTAGGGGCGAGGATGAGAGGAACAAGTTACCAAAATTAATCATTAACTCGAACATGCTGGGTAGCTTCAAATATAGTTTAAACGGATTTTTGAGCGATAGGGGTTGGGTGTAAACGGAACTCCCCAATATGGGACAATAGACCGGCTGAAGTTTCCTCCATTCCTGCTAGGCAGGACACTTACCTGTAGGAGTTCAGCCCTGAGGGCTTCGTTCTCCCCCTTTAACAGGTCTATCTCTCTCCTTAACTGCTCCAGCTGACTTAACAGAGTGGCCAGGAGGTTGTCTTTCCTCACACACCGTCCTTCTTCGCCCACAACACAATGATCCACGGCGGCCATTTGCCAGAGTATTAAAGGAATGTAAGGAAGAGCTTAGTATGCCCTTAGCAAAGTTGTTTAACATGTACTTAAAAACAGGTGTAGTACCAGAATCCTGGAGGATAGCAAATGTAATACCGATTTTCAAGAAGGGGGATAGCTCACTATCCTCTAACTACCGCCCAATCAGTCTAACATCAATAGTAGGCAAATTACTGGAAGCAATCATTTCAAACTCTATTCGAAATCACCTGGAGAAGCACCGATTGATCAATGATTCCCAGCATGGCTTCACAAGCGGACGTTCTTGCCTAACTAATCTATAACATTCTTTTCATCAGTTTTCGAATCTGTGGAGGAGGGGCACAATTATGATGTGGTATATCTCGACTTTAGCAAAGCCTTCGACAGGGTCCCCCACGAAAGACTAATTAGAAAGGTAGAAGCTCATGGCATCAAAGGTAACATAATAAATGGATTAGGGCATGGTTACAGGACAGGAAACAGCGAGTGAGCATTAACGGCACTAAGTCCCATTGGAGCAACGTCACAAGTGGAGTTTCCCAAGGATCAGTACTTGGACCATTATTATTTATTATATACATAAACGACATAGATATCGGCATAGACAAGAGCAACATAAGTAAATTTGCTGATGACACTAAAATAGGACGTGTTATCAAATCTGACGAGGACTCGGCAAAACTACAGGAAAATCTAAACAAATTTTTCGAATGGTCTGAAAAATGGCAGAGGAAATTCAACGTCGACAAATGTAAAGTACTCAGTATAGGAGATGTAAACAGGGAAACCAGATACCAGATGAACAACGATGCCATAGAGAAATCCGACTGCGAGAGAGATTTAGGAGTAATGATAAGTAGGAACCTTAAGCAAAGTAAAAAATGTGTTTTTGCTCGTAACAAGGCTAATAAAGTACTTGGATTCATACAAAGGAGTGTTAGTTACAAGACAAGCGAGGTAATCCTAAAACTGTATCTTGCTCTTGTGAGACCACACCTGGATTACGCAGCTCAGTTCTGGTCACCGTATTACAGAATGGATATAGAATCCTTGGAAAGAATTCAGAGGAGAATAACAAGACTAATCCCGGGCATTAGGAACCTTGAGTATAGAGACAGGTTAAAGCATCTTAATTTGCACTCCCTTGAGAGACGTAGAGCGAGGGGCGACCTGATAGAGGTGTATAAGTGGAAGGCAGGGCTAAACAAAGGGGACATTACAAAGGTATTCAAACTATCCAACCAGGAGCGAACTCGTAACAATGGTTTTCAAATAGACAAATTTAGATTTAGGCGTGAAATAGGTAAACACTGGTTTGGAAACAGAGTAGGGGATGAATGGAACAAGTTACCAAATATCATCATTAACTCGAATACGCTGAATTGCTTCAAACATAGGTTGGATGCTCATATGAGCAATAGGGGTTGGGTGTAAACGGGACTGCCCAGTATGGGCCAATAGGCCCGCTGCAGTTTCCTCCATTCTTGTGTTCTTGTGATCACTAACACGAGTACAAATTATCCAGTTTGTACATACCATTACTCAAACACATCTTGAGAGATTCGGTATGTTTATTGAGACTGGATTCTATAATTTTGTGATTTAGAAGATTTGTAACCAGGTGAGAGGATTGGGTCATCTTACCCTATGACCTGACTACGGACAGCTACTGTGCTTAGAGGTGGCATGGTAAATTTTTTTATTAAGAAGATTAGCAAGGGTTGGGTCACTGCCACATGACCGGAATACTGTGGACTCCTACTGTCCTCTAAGAACTCTATCTCACTCTCCTCTACTGTATATATATATTGGCCTTGTCAAGTATTACTGCTTAGTCTGCACTCACCCCTGAAGATGTGAATTACACGAAAGCACTTGGGAACTTCGTGTTTTCTTGTGGTTATCAGCATATACTTGGATCACGCGCACCTACAGTGATTTACTTGCATATATATATATATATATATATATATATATATATATATATATATATATATATATATATATATATATATATATATATATATATATATATATATAACCGGTCGGAATTTACTGGACTTTATTTTCTCACTTGACTTGGGGTTTATTAAAGATTATAAGATGGTAATGGCAGTGGAAGCGCCCCTTGAGAAAAATCCCGAACCAGCACAAGAACACTTAAATCTACTAAACAAAATGAATTGTCCGTGACCCGTGGAAGGATAGCATCTGTGACTGGGATGAATGAGACACACTGTAAAATTTAGACACTTATATTCCCTCCAACACTACAAACACAATCAAATAATGGTACACCAATATGCGCACCTCTTAACTTGAACTTAAAACACTACTCTGGGAAATAAAAGTTATACATGACATAGAAATTATTAGAAGCTCAGGCAACAATAAATTTGAAGTATTAAGAAATGTTGCTTGCACACATGAAACAAGCCTTAAGGGCTTTCACAAAATAATATCAGTCACTTAGGAAATGGTATTAAAAAATAAGAAATTAACTACTCTACAATGAATAGGCCTTAAGGGCTTTCAACAAAATGATATCAGTCACTGAGGAAATGGTAATAAAAAATAAGAAATTAAATACTCTACAATGAATAGGCCTTAAGGGCACTCAACAAAATTATATCACCCCAACAGATGCACACTTCCTAACCTAACTTAACCACTACTCTGGGGAACAAGGTTATACCTGAGATCAGAATTATAAAGAAAAATTAGATGCATTAAAAGAATCAAATCACAGTATCACTCTGGTTCCACTTAATGACACAAACATTCAAAAACAATACTTTCAAAATTATTTAGGAACTATTAAACTACACACGTCAAGATAATATCAGTCTGAGGAATGGTATTAACTACACCCGTAATAAGGGAGGGAAAATGTTCCTCTAGGTATCTCCTAGAGACCTAGACTCACGGTCTCAGTGTGTGACCATTAGTTTACTCAGATAGCCTCAGTGTACTCCCAGTGCGTCCATAAAGCGGAAGGGAGTGAGCCAATCAGACCTTGTACAGTTGAGAGAAGCTTTAGCTTCCCGTTAGCAAGAGGGTTTCACTAAGCTGCTCGGGACATGTGGTGTTGTGCACCCGATTGGTAAGAACTGATCACCCACTGCTGATGCTGGTCCCGTGTCGTTTTAGTTGTCGGGAGCACTCGTTCACTCAAGAGATCCTTTGCTACCCCGCTAAACAGTGACAGGCCTACACTGATCGGTCCAATCGCGACAATCGCCACCCTCAATCATCAACGGCAGTCTCAAACGGCAGTCAATCTCTCGCAGTCAACTCCGGTCAAGTGGGTTCTGACGGAAACCCTGAAATGAACTCACTGTTAGCTCTAGTTAACTTTACCACTGCCCTATCTAAACCCTGTCTGAGATTGAATGAGACTTACTTGTGATACTGCAATAGCTCAGCACAGGTGACTAGGCCACGTGACTATTTCTGTGACGGACGCGCAGGGACGTCTTCTATGTCTGAATGCTTCTCCGTGACTGCGGGAGGGCCCGCGTCGCGTCTCTCAAGGCGTTAGCTTAGGCCTACGTGACATATTTTCCGCCTAACTAATAACTCCTTGGGACACCCGTAACATTATTCAGACTGATAAACGATCTATAATAATTTCAAATTCAATAATAGTCCCTTACTTCATGAATCTCATCATTATTGATTCGGTAAATTACATTTAATATCATCTAGGCCTAGTTCCACCATCTCTAGCTATGAGCAGGAAGCGCTCTCTTCCCTCCCCCGACCTTGAACGCTCAGTGTTGCCAATGGCGGGGCATTCGAAATTACTCTGAAATTTCTGAATATTGCCTTGTCGCAATGAATTTGTCCCGTTAGTTCAGTCCCTTAAATTATTAAATATTAATGTTGTTTTTAAGTATGACTCAACCATTACCAATATATTAAGAACATAATAATGGAGGAAACTGCAACTGGCCTATTGGTCCATACTGGGCAGTCCCATTTACACCCAACCCCTATTGCTCATATAAGCATCCAACCTATGTTTGTTCCATTCATCCACTACTCTGCTTCCAAACCAGTGTTTACCAATTTCGCGCCTAAATCTAAATTTGTCTAATTTAAAACCATTGTTACGAGTTCGTTCCTGGTTGGATAGTTTGACTTCCATTTATACACCTCTATAATGTCGCCCCTCGCTCTACTTTATTCGCCTTGTTACGAGCAAAAACACATTGCTTACTTAGCTTACGATTCCTACTTATCATTACTCCTAAATCTCTCTCGCAGTTGGATTCCTCAATGGCATCGTTGTTCATCTCGCAACTGGTTTCCCTGTTTACGTCTCCTATACTGAGTACTTTACATTTGTCCACAATGAATTTCATCTGCCATTTTTCAGACCATTCGAAAAATTTGTTTATATATTCCTATAGTTTTGCAGAGTCCTCGTCAGATTTAATTACAAATCCTATTTTAGTGTCATCTGCAAAATTTACTTATGGTGCTGTCTATGCCGATATCTATGTCGTTTATGTATATAATAAATAATAATGGTCCAAGTACTGAGCCTTGGGGAACTCCACTAGTGACGTTGCTCCAATGGGATTTAGTGCAGTTAATGCTCACTCGCTGTTTCCTGTCCTGTAACCACGCCCTAATCCATTTTAGAATATTACCTTTAATGCAATGTGCTTCTACCTTTCTCATTAGTCTTTCGTGGGGGACTCTGTCAAGGCTTTGCTAAAGTCGAGATATACCACATCATAATTGTGCCCCTCGTCCACCGATTCGAAAACTGATTAAAAGAATGTTAATAGATTAGTTAGACATCAACGCCCGCTTGTGAAGCCATGCTGGGAATCATTGATTAATTTGTGCTTCTCCAGGTGGTTTCGAATAGAGTTTGAAATGATTGATTCCAGTAATTTGACGACAATTGATGTTAGACTGATTGGACAGTAGTTAGAGGATAGTGATCTATCCCCCTTCTTGAAAATCGGTATAACATTCGCTATCCTTCAGGATTCTGGTACTACACCTGTTTTTAAAGACATGTTAAACAACTTTGTTAAGGGCATACTAACCTCTTCCTTACAATCATTTAATACTCTGTCAAATATCTCATCGGGACCAGGCGACTTTGAAAGTAAATGGAAGTGTTTATTGTATTCCAGGTAGCAAATGTAATGGGAATTATGGAGGGCAGACTGGGAAAGCATTGCAGCTCAAAATCAAACAGCATAAGTAAAACATCAGAACAGCATCTGAAAGCAGTGCACTGTTCCTTCATGTTAGGAATAATAATCATCCCATTGGTTGGGAAAAAGCTTAGAAGTATAGAAATCATCATGTTTCACAGAAAGACTTCTGGTTGAAGCTAGTTTGATTGGGGAATTAAATTCCATAAACCTTAGTGATGGTCAGTACAAAACTGATAATATGTTACATAGTTTTATTTGTCAGTGGCCCACGGTTAAAAAGCTTTGAAAACCTTAGAGGCAGATGTAGGATAGATATTTAGTGGGTCCCTTATTTTTGTGCTGACTTAACTTGACTAGTCACATTGCCCTTTCTCTTAAGCTCCTCTACGTGTGTGTTGGTGTTGGTGTGAGGATTAGTGGATAACATCATTATGACCTGACCTCATGTTTAATAAGGTCACCCTGTATATTTAAGCATCTCTCTGTCCATGTAATTCAGTTGCCTATGAAGATGTCTTCAATATTGACGAAAGCTAAGGTGCTCCAATGTTTCCCTTTTCCCTGTGTGATTTTATCAAGATTTATCTTATCCACGTTTTCATTGTGGATCTATATATATATAAGAACATAAGAACATAAGAATGGAGGAAACTGCAGCGGGCCTATTGGCCCATACTGGGCAGTCCCGTTTACACCCAACCCCTATTGCTCATATGAGCATCCAACCTATGTTTGAAGCAATTCAGCGTATTCGAGTTAATGATGATATTTGGTAACTTGTTCCATTCATCCACTACTCTGTTTCCAAACCAGTGTTTACCTATTTCACGCCTAAATCTAAATTTGTCTAATTTAAAACCATTGTTACGAGTTCGCTCCTGGTTGGATAATTTGAGTACCTTTGTAATGTCCCCTTTGTTTAGCCCTGTCTTCCACTTATACACCTCTATCAGGTCGCCCCTCGCTCTACGTCTCTCGAGGGAGTGCAAATTAAGATGCTTTAACCTGTCTCTATACTCAAGGTTCCTAATGCCCGGGATTAGTCTTGTCATTCTCCTCTGAATTCTTTCCAAGGATTCTATATCCATTCTGTAATACGGTGACCAGAACTGAACTGCGTAATCCAGGTGTGGTCTCACAAGAGCAAGATACAGTTTTAGGATGACCTCGCTAGTCTTGTAACTAACACTCCTTTGTATGAACCCAAGTACTTTATTAGCCTTGTTACGAGCAAAAACACATTGTTTACTTGGCTTAAGGTTCCTACTTATCATTACTCCTAAATCTCTCTCGCAGTCGGATTTCTCTATGGCATCGTTGTTCATCTGGTATCTGGTTTCCCTGTTTACATCTCCTATACTGAGTACTTTACATTTGTCGACGTTGAATTTCATCTGCCATTTTTCAGACCATTCGAAAAATTTGTTTAGATCTTCCTGTAGTTTTGCCGAGTCCTCGTCAGATTTGATAACACGTCCTATTTTAGTGTCATCAGCAAATTTACTTATGTTGCTGTCTATGCCGATATCTATGTCGTTTATGTAATATAATAATGGTCCAAGTACTGAGCCTTGGGGAACTCCACTTGTGACGTTGCTCCAATGGGACTTAGTGCCGTTAATGCTCACTCGCTGTTTCCTGTCCTGTAACCACGCCCTAATCCATTTAAGGATGTCACCTTTGATGCCATGAGCTTCTACCTTTCTAATTAGTCTTTCGTGGGGACTCTGTCGAAGGCTTTGCTAAAGTCGAGATATACCACATCATAATTGTGCCCCTCGTCCACCGATTCGAAAACTGATGAAAAGAATGTTAATAGATTAGTTAGGCAAGAACGTCCGCTTGTGAAGCCATGCTGGGAATCATTGATCAATCTGTGCTTCTCCAGGTGATTTCGAATAGAGTTTGAAATGATTGCTTCCAGTAATTTGCCTACTATTGATGTTAGACTGATTGGGCGGTAGTTAGAGGATAGTGATCTATCCCCCTTCTTGAAAATCGGTATTACATTCGCTATCCTCCAGGATTCTGGTACTACACCTGTTTTTAAGGACATGTTAAACAACTTTGCTAAGGGCATACTAAGCTCTTCCTTACATTCCTTTAATACTCTGGCAAATATCTCATCGGGACCAGGTGACTTATTAGGCTTTAGTTTGTCTATTTGCTTACTAACATCGTTACTAGTCACTACTATCTCACTTAATTTGTTTTCTTCACTATCTCTGAATAGAGTCGGTGCCTCGGGTATCATGTTTAGATTTTCGGTGGTGAAAACTGTTGAAAAATATTTATTCAAATTATTGCTCATTTCTCCGTCGTTATCAGTGAGCTCGCCGGAGTCTGACCGTATTGGTCCAATCTTTTCTCGTGTTTTAGTTTGATACATTTGGTAGAATCCTTTGGGGTTTGTCTTCGCCTCCCTTGCTATCCTTACCTCATTATTCCTCTTTGCTTTCCTTATCTCGGTTTTAACTCTACTCGCCAATACCCTATAATAGTCCCGGAGGTGAATTTCGCCACGATTTATCCTTCTACCTATAGCCTTCCTTTGGCCAATGATGTTCTTTAAATAATTATTTATCCATTTAGGGTCATTGTTGTCTGATCTGAGTTTTTTGTATGGTATGTTCTGCCTTTGTGCATTAAGTAACTCACTATTTAAATTATCGTGGAACTCGGCAATCTCAGATCTCGTTATCAGGTCTGTGTCATCTGTCAGGTTCACGGCCAAGCGCGACACCCCCTCTCTCAGCTGCCTCTTTAAACTGTCAAAGTTTGCCCTTCTGAAATCTGGTACTTTAGTGGAATTTTCCTTACGTCTGCCCTGAAAATCTAACTGGAATCGAATTTCTTTGTGATCGCTGTTTGCAAGTTCGTTCCCTACCTCGACATTGCTAATGAGGTTTTCTCTGTTCGTCAGAACTAAATCCAGTATATTATTACCCCGTGTGGGTTCGGTTATATGTTGACTTAGGAAACAGTCCTGGATCGTCTCGAGAAAATCCTCTGATTCTGAGTTACCCGTAAGGACAGTCCAATCTATTTGGCCAAGGTTAAAGTCGCCTACTATACAGACTTTGTTGTGTATGGAAGCCCTGCGCATTTCATCCCAGATAAGTCGCTCATTGACGCTATCAAGATTGGGGGGTCTATATATTACCCCTGTGATTAATTTTTCCCGACCGTCGCTTAATTCTATCCAAATTGTTTCTGTATTCCTCTCAGTTTTTATTTCCTTATTTATTTCACACTTCAGATTATCCCTAACATAGATTGCTACTCCGCCTCCTTTCCTGGTCTGCCTATCGGTATGGAACAGTTTGTAACCCGCAATTTGGTATTCGACTGGTAATTCACGTGTGTCTAGGTTGATCCATGTTTCAGTGAATGCAATTATATCGATTTCTTCGGTACATACCAAGGCCTTAATATCATCCATTTTGTTTCTCATACTTCTACTGTTCGCGTAGTATACATTTAAGTTAGTCGTGTTCTGAGTCCTTCCCTTACCGCGTTTAGTTTTAAACTCCCTGTCTAATTTAGTTTTGTCATCATTCCTAACACTATTTCCCTGTAATCTTTCGCCTTGTTTACCCGCTCCCACTGCAGTCTCCTCCACCCCCGTGCTCCCATGTTCTCTTAGCAGTTTAAAGACTTCGATATCTTTTGAACTGCCCCCTCTAGAGCCCCAGCCAGGGTTGCTACTCCATCCCTAGACAGGTGCACCCCATCCCTAGCATAAAGGTCCCTTCTGCCATAGAAGTTGTCCCAGTTGTCAATGAATGGGACTGATATTGACTTGCAATATCTGTCAAGACGGTCGTTAACACCAACCGCCCTTGACAACCATTCACTGCCAACTCTCCTTCTAGGCAGGACACCGCATATGATAGGGATCCCTCCCTTAGTCCTAATACGATCTATGGCTGCCTTGAACTTATCAAGAAGTTCCTCGCTCCTACACCGGCCAATATCATTGCCTCCTGCACTGAGGCAGATAATGGGTTTGTTCCCATTACCAGACAAGATATTGTCCATCCTGTCAACTATATCCCCCACCCCAGCTCCTGGCAAACACACCCTCATCCTATTTTTGTTTTTACCACAAAAGGCCCTGTCCATGTACCTTACCTGTGAGTCACCAACAATTAAAGTTTTTATACCTTCCTTGTCATCCCTGCCCCTGACTGTACTAACGTCCAATTCGTCTATCAAGGGACTGAACGGGTTGGTACACTTAGCTGTTGTTGTCGTTGTTGTCGTATCCTTTGAGTGCTTCTTGACCACCAGCTTGGTCCTGCCACTACTCACGACTTTCCACTCGTTTGATTTTTCGTCAGACACTGGCTTTACTCGTCCAGCCTCTCCTTTTAACTTCGCCAGCTCTTTCCTTAATTTCAGGTTCTCCAACGTGGCCCTCTCAATTTCTAACTTGGCCCTCGCCAATTCTTCAGTGGACCACTCCAGTTTGGTCAACAAACTCTCATACCCAAGACCGCACATATCACTGGCCATATCTGATAATTATCCCTCTGGAGCTAACCCTGCCGTGACCTTTCCCCTAGTGAGGTCAGAACACAACTCAAATGAGGTCAGAACACAACTGAGTGAGGTCACGGGAAAATGTAAACAACGGAGCATCTTAGCTTTCGTCTTTATTCAAGACATCTTCAGAGGCAACTGGATTACATGGACAGAGAGAGGCTTAAATATACAGGGTGACCTTAAAAACATGAGGTCAGGTCATGATGATGTCATCCACTAATCCCCACACCAACACATTCGTAGAGGAGCTTAAGAGAAGGGGGGTGACGTGACTAGTCAGGTCAGGTCAGGTCAAAAATATGGGACCCACAAAATAACTATCATACATCTAGATCAAAGGTTTTCAAAGCATTTTTAACCTTGCGCCACTGACAAATAAATTTATGTAACATATTATCAGTTTTGAGCTGACCATCACTAAGGTTTATTGATTTTAATTCCTTAATCAAACTAGCTTCAACCAAAAGTCTTTCTGTGACACAAGATGATTTAAATACTTCTAAGTTTTTTTCCCAAGCAATGGGGTGATTATTATTCCTAACATGAACGAACAAGGCACTGCTTTCAGATGCTGTTCTGATATTATACTTATGCTGTTTGATTCTGAGCTGCAGTGTTTTTCCTGTCTGTCCTACATAATTACAATTACATTTGCTGCATGGAATACAATAAACACTTCCATATACATTCAAACTTGGGCTTCGTTATTAACATATTGGTAATGGTTGAGTCATACTTGAAAACAACATTAATATTTAGAAGCTTGAGGGACCGAACTAACGGGACAAATTCATTACGATAGGGCAGAGTAAAAATATTCTTAAGTGTAGGAACTTGTCTGGTTTGAGAGGAATGAAAGGATTTTTTAGCCCCTTTAAAACAACGATCAACAAACACAGAAGGGTACCCGAGTTTCTGTGCAAGGGAACGAATGTGTTTCAATTCATCGTCAATAAATTCAGAGTCACAAATACGCAGACATCTTAAGAACATAGCAGAAAAAGCTGACATTTTGGTAGACTCAAGGTGATTCGAAAAAAAGTTAATGAAACTGTCTACCTGTGTGGGCTTTCTATATACCTTAAATTTATAGTTTTGACCATTTCTCATGATAAGCATATCAAGGAATGGAAGGGATCCATTTATTTCTTTTTCAATTTTGAATGTGATACTTGGGACAATATCATTAAGCTTGTCTAAAAATTCCAATAGGTCACTGTTTCTAGGCCAAAGACAAAGAACATCATCTACATATCTATACCATGGAGGAATAAAGTCCACTATATTGGGTAGTAATTTAGACTCAAAAAACTCCATATAAATACAGGCTAGAGGAGCAGAAACACAATTACCCATGCTCATGCCAAATATTTGCTTGTAGAACTTCCCATTTGCTCTAAACACATTGTCAGTTACCCATAACTCTATCAATTTCAGGAAAGTATCATGTTCAATAGTTAAATCTAACAGTTGTAATTTATCTTTAAGAAATGAAAGTAAGTCTTTCACAGGTACTCTAGTGAATAGTGAATTTACATCAAAACTTATTAATTCGCAAGGTTCATTGTGTTTCTTGAGTTTATCAATTAAATCACTGCTATTGTGTATATGTGAATTAGATATTTGGCCTGTAAGAGGGGACATCATCTTTATCAGCCACTTGGATAATTTGTTAGTAACAGAGCCCACAGAACTCACGATAGGACGTAATGGATTGTTAAGCTTGTGTGTTTTGATCAATCCATACATGTAAGGTAAAGTGGGGTTGATTTGAGAGAGCTGTTTGATGAGATCGGGGTTCTTTTTCAATAACATCTTCATTTTGGAATTAGATAACTTATTAATATTTTCCAGGGGATCTTTCATAAGCTCACAATACGTGCTTTCATCACTAAGTAATGAATTCATCTTATCATTGTAGTCACTTTTATCCATAATAACAATATCATTAGACTTATCAGCCTTGGTAATATGGATATTCTTATTTCTTTTCAAGTTTATCAAGGCTGTTTCAAATCTTTTTGGAATGTTTGAAACAAATTTCTTATGTAAAACACTATGTATACAGCCTTTAGCTATGGAAATATCTTCATTTGTAACATCTGACGACTTATTCTTTTCCAGGTTAATTAAACCTTTAGCAATAGTAAGCGGATTAACACACTGTTGAGTGATAGAAAACTTCCTACCAAAACCAAGAGCAAGTTTCTCATTTGTCTGTAGATCATAAGATGATAAGTTTATGAACAAATTTGGATCACTCAATGTGGTCCAGTAACTCTCGTCAAACAGAGCATTAAATTTGGCATTTAACCTTCTTTTTTGGGCTTTGTCAGTTTCACTAAGAAGTTGATATACAAAATCACGAATGGTGTGCCACTTATCAACACAAACACTGTTTTGCATAAGTATTTTACACTGAGCACTGTGTTTGAAGGCTAATTTCACACTATCACTTGAACTCTTGATAAGGGAATCTAGCAACACCTTATCCAACTCAGAGAATGCTTGATTGTCCAGATTTCTTAGTCTACTTGGAAGACAGGACTTGGGAACAATTTTATCATCTCTGCAATCTTTCAAAAACTTCAACTTGTATTTGAGACTATGAGCCTTCAGCAAACTCTTCTTGTAGTTACGGTAGATGGGGCGAAGATGAGGATGTTGTTGACAGATTAAGGAGACAGCGTAAGAGAGACGTGTAAGTTCCATATTTCATGGAAATCCACAATGAAAATGTGGATAAGATAAATCTTGATAAAATCACACAAGTAATCCAGTTGCCTCTGAAGATGTCTTGAATAAAGACGAAAGCTAAGGTGCACCGTTGTTTCCATTTTCCCGTGTGATTTTATCAAGATTTATCTTATTCACGTTTTCATTGTGGACTTACATGAAATATATATATATATATATATATATATATATATATATATATATATATATATATATATATATATATATATATATATATATATATATATATATATATATATATATACAAGATATTCTGGACTGTCTCCTTCGTGACTGAATACTCTCTTCGATGATCAAGGCCCTCAAATTGAAAATACTTTATATATATATATATATATATATATATATATATATATATATATATATATATATATACTAATAACACAAAGGAAGAAGAAAACACGAACTTCGTGTTTTCTTCTCACTATAATTATCTACCTAGATCATGCACCTACAGTGATTTACTTGCATATATATATATATATATATATATAATCAACGACCTCACCAGCCAGGACTAAACCTCGACCTATTGTGTGGGACCAGGGAGCTACCGACCATGCCACAAAGAACGAAAAAGCAGTTCTAGACAATGTTATATTTCACACAAAGCCTGTTCATCGAGCTGTTGGCGCAGTGGACCTCTCATTAGGAACTGCCCATGCCATCTATGTGGATGTCAGTAGCATTTACCTAATCCAGCTGGAATGAAACACGGCGTGCCTATATACTTCAATTTTAGTCCATATAACACATGGACTAAAAATTAAATATAGACTAAAATGAATATATATATGTACCTCGCTTTCATACCAGCTGGTAAATCTACTGACACCACATAAGAGAACACGCAGTTTAATGAATTCCAGCCATCAGCTTTGTGGAAATTTTAGACTGCTTTTAATCTGTGCCAACCTAAAGCGTTCTAGTCTCCAAGGATCGAGTTCATTCAGTGGATGATATGTTCAAAGTCGTCGAGTTCAGTCAGAGAAGAGATCGTTGAATATATATTCAAAATCGCGTGTTATATGGACTAAAATGAAGTATATATATGTGCCTCGCGTTTCATACCCAGCTGGATTCGATGAAATGCTGGCACATAAAAGGCGGGCGCTTCCACTGCCATTACCATCTATTAATTTTTAATAAACCCCAAGTCAAGTGAGAAATTAAAGTGAAATATAACAGTCTAGAACTGCTTTTAGTGTCCTTGTGGCCTAGCCGGTAAGCGTTCCCTAGTCACACCCAGTAGGTCGAGGGTTCGATTCCTTGCTGGTGAGGTCGTTGATTATATGTTCAAAGTCCGCGTGTTATATGGACTCAAAATGAAGTATATATATGTACCTCGCGTTTCATACCAGCTGGATTCGGTAAAATGCTACTGACACCACATAAGAGGCACGGGCAGTTTCCCATTGAGGTTCACGGCGCCATCAGCTCGATGAACAGGCTTTGTGTGAAATATAACAGAGTCTAGAACTGCTTTTAGTGTCCTTGTGGCCTAGCCGGTAAGCGTTCCCTAGTCACACCCAGTAGGTCGAGGGTTCGATTCCTTGCTGGTGAGGTCGTTGATTATATGTTCAAAGTCCGCGTGTTATATGGACTAAAAATGAAGTATATATATGTACCTCGCGTTTCATACCAGCTGGATTCGGTAAAATGCTACTGACACCACATAAGAGGCACGGGCAGTTTCCCAATGAGGTTCACGGCGCCATCAGCTCGATGAACAGGCTTTGTGTGAAATATAACAGAGTCTAGAACTGCTTTTAGTGTCCTTGTGGCCTAGCCGGTAAGCGTTCCCTAGTCCCACCCAGTAGGTCGAGGGTTCGATTCCTTGCTGGTGAGGTCGTTGATTATATGTTCAAAGTCCGCGTGTTATATGGACTAAAAATGAAGTATATATATGTACCTCGCGTTTCATACCAGCTGGATTCGGTAAAATGCTACTGACACCACATAAGAGGCACGGGCAGTTTCCCATTGAGGTTCACGGCGCCATCAGCTCGATGAACAGGCTTTGTGTGAAATATAACAGAGTCTAGAACTGCTTTTAGTGTCCTTGTGGCCTAGCCGGTAAGCGTTCCCTAGTCACACCCAGTAGGTCGAGGGTTCGATTCCTTGCTGGTGAGGTCGTTGATTATATGTTCAAAGTCCGCGTGTTATATGGACTAAAAATGAAGTATATATATGTACCTCGCGTTTCATACCAGCTGGATTCGGTAAAATGCTACTGACACCACATAAGAGGCACGGGCAGTTTCCCATTGAGGTTCACGGCGCCATCAGCTCGATGAACAGGCTTTGTGTGAAATATAACAGAGTCTAGAACTGCTTTTAGTGTCCTTGTGGCCTAGCCGGTAAGCGTTCCCTAGTCACACCCAGTAGGTCGAGGGTTCGATTCCTTGCTGGTGAGGTCGTTGATTATATGTTCAAAGTCCGCGTGTTATATGGACTAAAAATGAAGTATATATATGTACCTCGCGTTTCATACCAGCTGGATTCGGTAAAATGCTACTGACACCACATAAGAGGCACGGGCAGTTTCCCAATGAGGTTCACGGCGCCATCAGCTCGATGAACAGGCTTTGTGTGAAATATAACAGAGTCTAGAACTGCTTTTAGTGTCCTTGTGGCCTAGCCGGTAAGCGTTCCCTAGTCACACCCAGTAGGTCGAGGGTTCGATTCCTTGCTGGTGAGGTCGTTGATTATATGTTCAAAGTCCGCGTGTTATATGGACTCAAAATGAAGTATATATATATATATATATATCTTTGTGTAAATATCCTATGGCTTGTTCACATGTGCTATGGTTTATTTACATCATCTTAAGGGCGAAACTCAAACCATGTTTAAAACTAACCATCATATGGCGTTAAACTAACCTTAAATGGCGTTAAACTGACTTCAAATGGCATTAAACTGACTTTAAATGGCGTTCAACTAACTTTAAATGACGTTCAACTAACTTTAAATGGCGTTAAACTAAAATTAAATAGCGTTAAGCTAACTTTAAATGGCGCTAAACTAACTTCAAATGGTGTTAAACTAACATTAAATGGCGTTAAACTATTTTTAAATGCGTTAAACGCGCCTCAAATGGCATTAAACTAACTTCAAATGGCATTAAACTAATTTTAAATGGCATTAAACTAACTTCAAATGACGTTAAACTAACTTTAAATCGCGTTAAATTAACTTTAAATCGCGTTAAACTAAATTTAAATCGCGTTAAACTAACTTTAAATCGCGTTAAACTTACTTTAAATGACGTTAAACTAATTTTAAATAGCGTTAAACTAACTTTAGTTATCATTAAACTAACATTAATTGGCATTAAACATGCTTCAAATGCCGTTAAACATGCTTCAAATGGCATTAAAGTAACTTTAAATGGCGTTAAACTTAGTTTAAATGGCGTTAAACTAACTTCAAATGGCGTAAAACTAACTAAAAAAGGGCGTTAAACTAACTTTATATGGCGTTAAACTAACTTTAATTGGCGTTAAACATGCTTCAAAAGGCGTTCAATTAACTTTAAATGGCGTTCAATTAACTTTAAATGGCGTTTAACTAACTTTAAATGGCGTTCAACTAACTTTAAATGGCGTTCAACTAACTTTAAATGGCGTTCAACTAACTTCAAATGGCGTTCAATTAACTTTAAATGGCGTTCAATTAACTTTAAATGGCGTTCAAGTAACTTTAAATGGCGTTAAACTAACTTTAAATGGCGTTAAACATGCTTCAAATGGCGTGAAACTAACTTCAAATATCGTTAAACCAACCTTAAATCGCGTTAAACTAACATTAAATGGCAATAACCTAACTTCAAAAAGTGTTAAACTAACTTTAAATGGCATTAAACTAACTAAAATGGCGCTAAACTAACCGCAAATGACGTTAAACTAACTTTAAATCGTGTTAAACGCGCTTGAAATAGTTAAACTAACTTCAAATGGCATTAAACTAACTTCAAATGGCGTTAAACTAACTTTAAATGGCGTTAAACTAACTTTAAATGGCGTTAAACTAACTTTAAATGGCGTTAAATAATATTAAATGGCGTTTAACCTAACTTAAAATGGCGTTAAACTATCTTTAAATGGGGTTAAATTAACTTTAAATGGCATTAAACTAACTTTAAATGTCGTTAAACTGACTTTAAATGGCATTAAACTAACTTTAAATGGCGTTAAACATGCTTCAAATGGCGTTACACTAACTTCAAATGGCGTTAAACTATCTTTAAATGGTGTTAAAACTTACCTTAAATGGTATTAACCTAACTTTAAATGGCATTAAACTAACTTTAAATGGCGTTAAACTAACTTTAAATGGCGTTAAACTAACTTTAAATGGTGTTAAAGTAACTTTAAATGGCGTTAAACTAACTTTAAATAGCATTAAACTAACTTTAAATGGCGTTAAACTAACTTTAAATGGTGTTAAAGTAACTTTAAATGACGTTAAACTATTTTCAAATGGCGCTAAACTATCTTTATAAGACGTTAAATTCACTTTAAATGGCATTAAACAAACTTTAAATGGAGTTAAACAAATTTTAAATAGCGTTCAACTAACTTTAAATGCCGTTAAACTAACTTCAAAAGGCGTAAAACTAACTTCAAAGGCGTAAAACTAACTTCAAATGGCATTAAACTAACTTTAAATGGCGTTAAACGCGCTTCAAATGGCGTTAAACTAACTTCAAATGGCGTTCAACTACTTAAAATGGCGTTAAACTAACTTTAAATGGCGTTAAACTATCTTTAAATGGCGTTAAACTAGCTTGAAATGGCGTTAAACTAACTTTAAAGTTTTCTGTCCCCAAAGAAGGAATGACTGCCCCAGAAAACGGTCGGGATTCCGTCCACAATACGATACGATTCCTGTCCAGAATACGGTAGAATTCTGCCTCAGAATACGGTAGGATTCTGCTCTAGAATACGATAGGATTTTCCGCCAGCAGATGGTAGGATTCTGTTCGAGAATACTGTAGGATTTCGCCCTAGAAGATGTTATGATTTCGCCGTAAATAATGGCAGGATTCCACCCCCTTAAACGGTAGGATTTCGCCCCAGAAGACAGTAGGATTCCGACCCAGAAGACGATAGGATTTAGTCCCCAAAGACGGTTGTATTTCATCCGAGAAAACGCTAAGACTCCGCCCAAGATGACAGTAGGATTCCGCCTCAGAATTAGGTAGGATTCCGTCCCTGAATTGGATAGGATTCTGTCCAAAATATGGGAGGATTCTGCCCCAGGTGACGGTAGGATTCTGCCTTAGAATAAGATAGGATTCCGCCCCAGAATACGCTAGGATTCTGCCCAAAGAGACGGTAGGATATCGCTCCAGAAAACGGTAGGATTCTGCGCCAGCAGACGGTAGGATTCTGCGCCAGCAAACGGTAAGATTCTGTTCCCAAAGACGGGAAGATTTTGCCCCAGAAAACGGTCGGATTCCGCCCAGTATACGGTAGGATTTCGCTCCAGAATACTGTAGAATTCTGCCACAGAATTCGGTAGGATTCTGCGCTTGAATACAATTGGGTACCGCCCTAGAAGATGGTAGGAATCCTCTCCAGAAGACGGTGGGATTCTGCCACAGAATACGGTAGGATCCCGCCTTAGAAGATGGTAGGGTTCTGCACAAGAATAGGCTAGGATTCCGCCCCAGAATAGGCTAGGATTCCGCCCCAGAATAGGCTAAGATTCCGCCCCAGAATAAGTTATGATTCCGCCCAAAATACCGTAGGATTCTGTGCCAGGAGACGGTAGGATTCCGCCTCAGAACACGGTATGATTCCACCCCAGAAGACGGTAGGATTCTGCCCAAGGAATACGGTAGGATTCTACGACAGAAAACGGTAGGATTCTGCGCCAGAATACGGTAGGATCTCGCCCGAGAAGATGTTATGATTTTGCCCTGAACAACGGCAGGATTTCAGTCCCTAAAGGGGGTGTGCATTTTGACAATGAACTGAAGTTCTCGGGTCATTGCGAGAAGAAGGTAAATCAGGACAATAATTTATTGGGTATTATAAGGTCGTTTAGTTATCTAGAGTCTAGACGATCTTCAAGAGTGAAGTGCTTCCCCATCTGGAGTACTGTCACCCCGTCTGATCCCCGAGATATGCTAGGGACTGTCAGATGATTGAAAATGTCCAAAGGAGGGAACCTCGGCTACCCTGAGAGATTAGAGCGCCTGGAATTATCTATCTATTTATCTATCTATCTATAACTAATCAGTGGTAACCACCCAGTAAGGTACGGTAACTACCACTATTGTAGTCGGGAAGAATTTCGTTTATATTTCTCCACGAAAGGTTTGCTGGAGTTAGTGGTTTAGTTAAAAGTATTATATTATTATTAGATTAAAGTAAAGGTGTTAGTAATATTAAAGTATTTTTATGATATAATCAAGTAAATCAGGAAAACTAAACGAATCGCTGTGATCATTAACTCTTAAAATTGCTGGGTCGGCTCAATAGATGGCAGGTACTGTGCGTCGTCTGCTTTGTTTAAATATACTATGGCTTGCTTACAAATACTATGGTGTGTTTACATCATCTTAAGGGCGAAACTCAAATTCAAACAAACAAACGTGACCATAAGTAATACCATGTTTTAAACGTTTCTGAATAGTAACGAGTCAGGTCAACAGATGGCTCTGCTCGGCAAATCTAAGACAGCACATTTTTTTATCAAAATAGATGGGAGCTTTCCCGTCTTGTCTACAAACGAGTGTTTTCGAAGCTGAACAATTTAAAGTAATGTACAGTATTATTATTTGTTTATTTTTTCTGTAATTTTTATTTATTATTTCTTTTCTTCATTACGATATAAATTAATTTCCCCTAAAATTTGTATTAAAACTTGTATGTTCGATTAAGGTTGGATTTATTTTTTAATGTTTCCTTATTCGGATAAACTTTTTGGCGGGAAGAAGACTAAACAGATGCTATTGACTGACACGTGGAGCTTCAGTGCCAATACAAACACGAATGGGGGAGGTTCTGTCTCTCTCACTTGACAAACGCTGTTTATAAAGTGAACTACAGTAAGTGTTGTTTTTAGTGTATTTAAGTGGTTAAATTTATATTGTGTAAAGGTCGATATATTAAAGTTATTTGTACAGATTTATTTTAAACGGAAGTACTTGACAAAATATTAAGATACACGAGTTAATTTATTATGAACAAGAATAGGTTAATGGTCGTTAACGCTCTTAATCACATCGACTAATTACTTTAGACAATACTTTAATATTTTGGCTTATGCTTTAGTAACGTTCCTCATAATTGATGTATGTTTTGGTCTTGTATGTTACACGAAGTATTTGTTACTAGTAATATTATTGTTAATATTGGTCCATAGGTTCCCGCCATGTTTACCCGAGGATATCCCCACTTAGTAGTCTCCTCCTTATAGGTTAGGTAGGTTGGTTGCTTTGGTTCCTTTGCTTAATGAATGTTTTTTGTTGTGTACTTTTGGTGTTTTACTCAAATTTAATCTCCATTTTTTTGCAGGTAGAAGCAATACGTAACTTCTAG
>NW_024724609.1:0-29909 GCF_018991925.1 Homarus americanus
ATCGGTAATACTTCGTTCAGTTACGTATTGCTATAGGACTTTGTTATATTCGATTAGGGGACTGTGTTATACCCGAAAAGGGGACTTTTTATACTTGACCAATGGACTTGTTATATACCCAACGAGGGCCTTTGTTATACTCGATCAGGTTATTTTGTAATACACGACAAGGGACTTTGTTATATGCGATCAGGGGACCTTTATACTCGACCAGAGGACTTTGTTATACTCGATCAGGGATATGTTATACTCGATCAGGGACTTTTGACCTCCAACCATAGGACTTTGTTATACTCGATCAGGGGACTTTGTTACATGATTGGGGACTGTGTTATACTCGACCAGGGCCTTTGTTATACTCGATTAGGGACTTTATTTATACTCGATAAGTGGACTGTGTTATTCTGGACCAGGAGAGTTTTTATACTCGATCAAGGGACTTTGTTATACTGGATCACTTAACTTTTATTATACTCGATTAGGGACTTTGTATATTCTCGACCAAGGCCTTTGTTATACTCGATCAGGAACTTTGTTATACGATCAGGGGGACTTTGTTCTACTCGATCAGGACTGTCATATCGACCAGAGGACTTTGTTATACTCGATCAGGGACTTTGTTATACTCGATCAGGAGCTTTGTTATATGATCAGGGACTTTGTTACACTCGACCAGGGACTTTGTTATACACGATCAGGGACTTTGTTATACTCGATCAGGGTATTGTTATACCGATCAGGGGACTTGTTTATATCTCGACCAGAGGACTTTGTTATATTCGATTAGGGACTTTGTTATACTCGAAAAGGGACTTTTATACTTGACCAATGGACTTTGTTATACATAAATGAGGGCTCTGTTATACTCGATCAGGGATTTTGTTATACACGACCAGGGACTTTTGTTATACGCAATCAGGGACTTATTTATACTCGACCAGAGGACTTTGTTATACTCGATCTGGGATATGTTATACTCGATCAGGGGACTTTGTTATACTCAACCAGAGGACTTTGTTATACTCGGTCAGGGGACTTTATATACTCAATCAGGGTACTTTTGTTATACTTGATTAGGGCCTTTGTTATACTTGATGAGGGGGTTTTGTTATACTCGACCAGGGACTTGCTATACTCGATCAGGGAATTTTGTTATACCTCGACCAGGGACTTTTTTATACCTGATCAGGGTCTTTGTCATACTCGATCAGTGGACTTTCTTATATTTGACCAATGGACTTTGCTATACTCGATGAGGGTCTTTGTTATACTCGATCAGGGGACTTTATACTCGACCAGGGACTTTGTTATACTCGATCAAGACTTTGTCATATTCGACCAGAGGACTTTGTTATACTCGATCAGGATATATAATCGAACAGAGGACTTTGTTATACTCGATCAGGGACTTTATTATACTTGATTAGGGACTTTGTTATACTCGTTAAGGGAACTTTTGTTATACTCGACCAGGGACGTTTTTATATGATCAGGGACTTTGTCATTCTCAGTCAGTGGACTTTCTATATTTGACCAATGGACTTTGCTATACTCGATGAGGGGTTTTGTTATACTCGATCAGGGGACTTTGTTATACTCGACCAGAAGGACTTTGTTATACTCGATCAGGAGATATATATGCTCGATCAGGGACTTTGTTATACTCGATCAGGGGACTTTTTTATACTTGATTAGGGACTTTGTTATACTCGATCAGGGATTTTGTTATTCTTGATGAGGACTTTGTTAAACTCGACCAGGGTTTTTAATATGCTCGATTATAGACTTTGTTATACTCGACCAGGGACTTTGTTATACCGATCAGGGATATGTTATACTCGATCAGGGATATGTTATACTCTGTAGAGGAGACTTTGTTATACTCTGGTCCTGGGGGCTTTGTTATACTAGGATCAGAGGACTTTGTTATACTTGGATGGGGGACTTTGTCTTGCTCGATCAGGGCCTTTGTTATACTAGACCAGGGACTTTGTTTATAATCGATTAGGGACTTATGCTCTGATTTGGGCGCACTTTTTAAACTGTGCCAGGAGACAATCAGGGATATGTTATACTCGGTCAGGGGACTTTGTTATAATCGATCAGGGGACTTTGCTATGCTCGATCTGGGGACTTTGTTATACTGGGCCAGTAGACGTTGTTATACTCGAGCAGGGGATATGTTATACTCGATCAGGGGACTTTGTTATACTCGATTAGGGGACTTTGTCTTACTCGATCAGGGCCCTTTGTTATACTCGACCAGGGGACTTTGTTATAATCGATCAGGGGACTTTGTCATGCTCGATCTGGGGACTTTGTTATACTGGGCCAGTAGACGTTGTTATACTCGAGTAGGGGATATGTTATACTCGATCAGGGGACTTTGTTATACTTGACCAGGGGACTTTGTTATTCTCGACGAGGGGACTTTGTTATACTCGATCAGGAGGCTTTGTTATACTCGAACAGGGGTCTTTGCTATGCTCGACCAGGGGACTTTGTTATACTCGATCAGGGGACTTTTTTATACTCGACCAGAGGACTTTGTTTTACTCGATCAGGGTATATATTATACTCGATCAGTGGACTTTGATATACTCAACCAGAGGACTTTGTTATACTCGATCAGAGGACTTTGTTATACTCAATCAGGGGACTTTGTTAAACTCGATTAGGGGCCTTTGTTATACTCGATGAGGGGCTTTGTTATACTCGATCAGGGGACTTTGCTATACTTGATCAGGGGACTTTGTTATACTCGATCAGGGGACTTTGTTATACTCGACCAGGGGACTTTTTTATACTTGACCAATGGACTTTGTTATACTCGATGAGGGGCCTTTGTTATACTCGATCTAGGGACTTTGTTATACTCGAGAAGGCGACTTTGTTATACTCGATTAGGGGACTTCTTTACACTCGACCAGAGGACTTTGTTATACTCGATCAGGGGATATGTTATACTCGATCAGGGGACTTTGTTATACTCAACCACAGGACTTTGTTATACTCGATCAGGGGACTTTGTTTACTCAATCAGGGAACTTTGTTATACTCAATCAGGGGACTTTGTTATACTCGATGAGGGGCTTTTGTTATACTCGATGAGGGGACTTTGTTGTACTCGACCAGGTGACTTTGTTATACTCGATCAGGGGACTTTGTTATACTCGACCAGGGACTGCTATACTCGATCAGGACTGTAATACTCGAGCAGGGGACTTTTATACTTCATCAGGATTTTGTCATACTCGATCAGTGGACTTTCCCATATTTGCCAAATGGACTTTGCTATACTCGATGAGGGTCTTTGTTATACTTGATAAGAGGACTTTGTTATACTCGACCATGGGACTTTGTTATATCTCGATTGGGGACTTTGTCATATTCGACCAGAGGACTTTGTTATACTGGATCAGGGATATTTTATACTCGAACAGAGGACTCTGTTATACTCGATCAGGGACTTTGTTATACTTGATTAGGGGACTTTGTTATACTCGACCAGGGCCTTTGTTATGCTCGATTAGATAACTTTTTTATACTCGACCAGGGACTTTGTTATACTCCACCGGGACTTTGTTATACTAGATCACAGGATATGTTATATTCGACCTGGGTACTTGTTATACTCGATTAGGCGGCTTTGTTATACTCGATCAGAGGACTTTGCTATACTCAACCAGGGGACTTTGCTATGCTCGATTAGAGGCCTTTTGGACTCGATCAGGGGACTTTGTTATACTCGAGCAGGGGCTTTGTTATACTCGACCAGAGGACTTTGTTATACGCCATACGAAAGAATTTTGTTGACAGCATGTTGATTGATGAGTAGTCACAACAACTGCAGTCACGTCCTGTCAACCCTGGGCAGTGAACGAATCATTTGCAGAAACAATGTTCACTTCAGCTCACAGTATTGTTGCGTTGGTGAATTCCTCATTCTGGTAATGGAAGTACTTTCAAACTTGCAGGTACTATCTTCCAACTCTTGCTGCTGTAATCACGCTGGGAAGGTGTGGTTGAGGTCGAAGGTATTCCTGCCGCATGATCCGCCTTCCTCTTAATAGGATTGGTAGACAACACTTTCGTCTAGCGGTGAGCATAGGTTCAGAATGACTCATTGCTGTGTAGGAAACACCTTTAAATAACACTATTACGTGGATGAACATCTATCATGTTCTTCGAAGAGTTGGTGAACAAGTAACCCGTCAACTGGCAAATTGAACTGCTGAATATAAAAGTCCGCGTAAGAGGCAGAACCACGTCTTGAGAATCTGAGTGGTAACGTCACCATTCCTTTGATGCTCAGCTGAGTACAAAACTCCTTCGAGCTCAGCGTTACTAGGCCTCCATTTTGAAATTGCGGTGAGAATTTACGTTGTAACTCGTGATATGATGTCAAGGCCAATACATTAAGCGCAAGCACCTGTGTCTATATGAAGAGCCAATCTGGTTTTATCCACTCTCTCACCGGCTTTGAACAACACTTCCACTTTTCTAGTGCCGCTATAATGAGGCCGCTTAGAAGTGCTGTGAGGAGGGTTGGGATTACCTATCTATCCCTCTCCGTGCTGTGGTGTCGCTGTGTCTTCCCCGATGACTTGTCCTGGGGACGTTTCTGCGCCCCTATATGACACCTCCGTTTCACTTAGGTCCCCTCCTTTATTAGTACATCGCACTCATGTGAACTATGAGATGTCGATTTGTGAAGAGCCCACCATTTGCGCCTTTCTGGGTAGGGGAGCTGCTTTGGCTCCCTCACTGTTTGACCTTGAGAATGGCTTTGCACCGGTGTGGCCTTAAAATTAGCACTATTACCTCGGAGCTGAAAACAATCTTCCATTACGTGGCCACGTTTATTACAATGTGCACCGTAACGATGTTTTCTGTTTATATGTTAGGCGGGGAGGAGCGATCGGAGCTAAGTGTATCGCATAAGGAGTCTGGGAGTGAGGCATCTGTGGCATCTGAAGTTGGCCCAGCTGTGACCCTACCCCAAAAAGCCCAATTAGCGTTCCTTGAACTTTTCATAGTCGGGGCTTTGTAAACCAAACGCATTTTAACGACTGCCTGCATAGGAACCCCTGCGTTATATGGGAGCATAATATGCATTCTTTCTTCGTCAGTCGTTATGTGACTATTCGCGTGCTATCTTTACATGCACGAATAAAGCGTGCGACCTATATCGTCTTGTCCGTGAAATTTCGAACATATATAAGAATGAATGGCAGCAATCGCCTTACGGGCAATTAACGGCGACAGGGGGCGATAAGAATGAGTGCGGCAATCGTTACGGGCGTTAACGACGGCAGGGGGAGCGATAAGTGAGTGGCGGCAATCATATGGTATTAAAGGCGGCAGGGGCGATAAGAATGAGTGGCGGCAATCGCCTTCTGAATAACGGCGCAGGGGGCGATAAGAATGAGTGGCGGCAATGGCCTTTACGGGCGCTAACGGTGGCAGGGGACAATAAGAATGAGTGGCGGTAATCGCCTTATTGGCGATTAACGGCGGCAGGGGTCGATAAGGTGAGTTGCGGCAATCGCCTTACGGCCGATTAACGGCGGCAGGGGGCGATAAGTATGGTGGCGGCAATCGTCTTACGGAGATTAACGGCGGCAAGGGCGATAGAATGAGTGGCGGTAATGGCCTTTACGGGCGATTAACGGCGATGAGGCACAATAGAATGAGTGGCGGTAATCGCCTTACAGGCGAATTAATGGCGGCAGAAGGCAATAAGAATGAGTGGCGCCAATCGCCTTCACAGACGGTTTAACGACGACCGGGGCGACAAGTGGTGGCGGCAATCACCTTACGGGCTATTAACGGCGGCAGGGGGCGATAAGAATGAGTGGCGGCTATCGCCCAGCGGGCGATTAACGGCGGCAGGGGGGCGATAAGAATGGTGGCGGCAATCGCCTGGCGATTAACGGTGCTGGTGGGACAATAGAATAGTGGCAGTAATCGCCTTACTGGCGATTAACGGCGGCAGGGGGGCGATAAGAATGTGGCGGCAATCGCCTTACGGGCGATTAACGGCGTTGGGAGGCAATTAGAATGAGTGGCGGCAATCGCCATATGGGCGATTAATGGCGGCAGAAGGCAATAAGAATGAGTGGCGATAATCGCCTTACGGGCAATTAACGGCGGTAGGGGCAATAAGAGTGAGTTCGGAATCTACGGCCGATTAACGGCGCGGCAGGGGGCGATAAGTATGAGTGGCGGCAATCGCCTTACTGGCGAATAACGGCGAAGACCGATAAGAATGAGTGGCGGCAATCGCCTTACGGGCGATTAATGGCGTTAGGAAAGGCAATAAGAATGAGTGCGGCAACGCCATACGGGCGATTAATGGCAGCAGGAAGGCAATAAGAATGAGTGGCGGCAATCACGCCTTACGGGCGAATAACGGCGACAGGGCGATAAGAGTGAGTTGCGGCAATCGCCTTACGGGCGATTAACGGGGCAGGGGTGGCGATAAGAATGGTGCATAAATGCCTTATGGGCGATTAACGGCGGTAGGGGGCGATAAGAATGAGTGGCGGCAATCGCCTTATGGGCGATTAACGGCGGCAGGGTGGCAATAAGAATAGTGGCGGCAATCGCCTTACGGGCGATTAACGGTGGTAAGGTGCAATAAGAATGGTGGAGGCAACATATGCGATGAACGGTGACGGGGAACAATAAGAATGGTGGCGGCAATGGCCTTACGGGCGATTAACGGCGGCATGGGACAATAAGAATGAGTGGCGGCAATCCCTTACTGGCGATTAACGCGGCGGCAGGGCGATAAGAATGAGTGGCGGCAATCGCCTTTGGGCGATTCACGGCGGCAGGGTGGCAATAAGAATGGTGGCGGAATCGCCTTACGGGCGATTAACGGTGGTAGGGGTGCAATAAGAATGATGGCGGCAACCGCCTTACGGGCGATGAACGGCGGCAGGGGGCAATAGAATGGTGGCGGCAATGGCCTTCTGGGCGATTAATGGCGGCATGGGGACAATAAGAATGGTGGCGGCAATCGCCTTATGGGCGATTCTGGCGGCAGGGGGGCAATGAGAATGATTGGCGGCGAATCGCCTTATGGGCGATTAACGTCGGTAGGGGGGCGATAAGAGTGGTGGCGGCAATCGCCTTGGTTGTTAATGGCGGCAGGGGGCGATAAGAATGAGTGGCGGCAATCGCCCTAGGCGATTAACGGCGGCAGGGGACCAATAAGAATGAGTGGCAATCGCTTTACGGGCGATTAACGGCAGGGTGCAATAAGAATGAGTGGCGGCAACCTTCTACGGGCGATTAACGGCGGCAGGGGGCGATAAGAATGGGCAATCGCCTTCGTGCGATTAACGGCGGCAGCCAAACGAGTGGCGGTAATGCTACGGGCGATTAATGGCAGCAGGAAGGCAATAAGAATGAGTGGCGCAATCCGCCTTACGGGCGATTAACGGCGTGGGGCAATAGGAATGGTGGCGCCAATCGCCTTCGGGCGGATTCGATGGCAGGGGGCGATAAGAATGGTGGCGGCAATCGCCTTACGGTTGATTAATGGCGGCTGGGGGCGAGAAGAATGAGTGGTGGCAATCACCTTATGGGCGTGCTGGCGGCATGGGGGGCAATAAGAATGAGTGGCGGCAATCGCTTTACAGGCGATTAACGGCGGCAGGGTGCAATAAGAATGAGTGGCGGCAACCGCCTTACGGGCGATTACGACGGCAGAGGGCGATAAGAATGATTGACGGCAATCGCCTTACGGGCGATTAACGGCGGCAGAGCGGCGATAAGAATGAGTGGCGGCAATCGCCTTACGGGCGATTAACGGCGGCAGGGGGCGATAAGAATGAGTGGCGGCAATGTTACGGATTAACGGCGGCAGGGGGGCGATAAGAATGAGTGGCGGCAATCTCGCACGGGCGATTAACGGCGAAGAAGACGATACAGATGGTGGCGCAATCGCCTTCGGGCGATTAGCGGCGAGGGGGCAATAAGAATGAGTGGCGGCAATCGCTCCGGGCGATTACCGGCAGCAGGGGGCGATAAGAATGATTGGCGGCAATCGCCTTACGGATTAACGGCGCCAGGGCGATAGAATGAGTGGCGGCAATCGCCATCAGAACGTTGGCGGCAGGAAGGCAATAAGAATGAGTGGTGGCAATCGTCTACGGGCGATTAACGGCAGCAGGGGCGATAAGGTGAGTTGGCCAATCGCCTTACGGCGATTATGACGGCAGAGGGGCGATAAGTATGAGTGGCGGCAATCGTCTTACGGGAGATTACCGGCGACAGGGGCGATAAGAATGGGTAGCGGCAAAATCCTTCACGGGTGATTAAGGGCGGCAGGGGGCGATAAGAATGAGTGGGGCAATCGCCTTACGGGCGATCTTGGCGGCAGGGGCAATAAGAATGAGTGGCGGCAATCACCTTTCGGGATTAACGGCGGCAGGGGCGATAAGAATGAGTGGCGGCAATCGCCTTACGGGTGATTTAGGGCGGCAGGGGGCGATAAGAATGAGTGGGGGCAATCTCCTTACTGGCGATTAATGGTGGCAGAGGGCCGATAAGAATGAGTGGTGGCAATCGCCTTACGGGCGATTAACGGCGGCAGGGGGCAATAAGAATGAGTGGCGGCAATCACCTTTCGGGCGATTAACGGCAGCAGGGGGCGATAAGAATGATTGGCGGCAATCGCCTTGCAGGCGATTAACGGAGGCAAGGCATAATAAAACGAGTGCGGTATCGCCTTACGGGCGATTAATGGCAGCAGAGCAATAAGAATGAGTGGGCGCAATCGCCTTCTGAGCTTAACGGCGACAGGGGCAATAGAATGGATGGCGCCAATCGCCTTCGGGGCGATTAACGATGGCAGAGGGCGATAAGATTGAGTGGCGGCAATCGCCTTACGAGCCATTAACGTCGGCAGGGGGGCGATAAGAATGAGTGGCGGCAATGCCAGGTGATTAAGGGCGGCAGGGGGCGATAAGAATGAGTGGGGCAATCGCCTGGCGATTAATGGTGGCAGGGCGATAGAATGAGTGGCGGCAATCGCCTTCACGGGCGATTAACGGCGGCAGGGGGGCGATAGAATAGTGGCGGCAATCGCCTTCCGGGCGATTAACGGCGGCAGAGCGATAAGTGTTCGGCAATCGCCTTCTGATAACGGCGGCAGGGCGATAAGAATGAGTGGCGGCAATCGCCTTACGGGCGATTAATGGCGGCAGGAGGCAATAAGAATGGTGGCGGCATCCGCCTTACAGGCGATTAACGGCGGCAGAGGGGCGATAAGTATGAGTGGCGGCAATCGTCTTACTGGGAGATTAGCAGTGGCGGGGCGATAAGAATGGGTGGCGGCAATCGATCTTCGGAGATTAACGGCGGCAGGGGCAATAGAATGAGGTGCGCAATCGCTTATGGGAGATAACGGTGGCAGGGCGATAAAGAGTGAGTGGCGGCAATCGCCTTCGGGCCGATTAATGGTAGCAGGGGGCTATGAATAAATGGCGGCAATCACCTTTCGGGCGATTAACGGCGGCAGGGCGATAAGAATGGTGGTGGCTATCGCCTTAAGGGCGATTAACGGCGGCAGAGGGCGATAAGAATGGTGGTGGCTATCGCCTTAGGGCGATGCGGCGACAGGGTCGATAAATTAGTGGCGGCAATCGCCTTCGGGCGGTCTTGGCGGCAGGGGACAATAAGAATGGTGGCGGCAATCACCTTACGGGCGATAAACGGTGGCAGGGGTGCGATAAGAGTGAGTGGCAGCAATCGCTTATTGGGGATTAACAGGCAGCAGGAGGGCAATAAGAATGAGTGGCAGCAATCGCCTTAATGGCGATTCTGCGGCAGCAGGGGCAATAAGAATGGTGGCGGCAATTGCCTTCACAGGCGATTAACTCGGCAGGGAATAAGAATGAGTGGCGGCAATCGCCTTACGAGCTAATAATGGCGGCAGGGGAATAGAATGAGTGACGGCAATCCTTATGGGCGATTAGCGGCAAGAGGCGATAAGAATGAGTGGCGGCAATCGCCTTACGGGCGATTAACGGCAACAAGAGGCGATAAGAATGAGTGTCGGCAATGGCCTTACGGGCGATTAATGGCGGCAGGGGGCGATAGAATGAGTGGCGGCAATCGCTTTACGGGCGATTAACGGCGTCAGAAGGCGATAAGGTGGTGGCGGCAATCGTCTTGCGGCCGATTAATGGTAGCGGGGGCGATATGAATGAGTGGCGGCAATCGCCTTATGGGCGATTAACGGCGGCAGGGGAGGCGATAAGAATGGTGGCGGCAATCGCCTACGGGCGATTAATGGCGGCAGAAAGGCAATAGAATGGTGGCGTCAATCGCCTTACTTGCGATTACGGCGGCAGAGGCGATAAAATAGTGGCGGAATCGTCTTACGGGCTATTAACGGCGGGTGTAGGGCCAGGCACCTTCACATGACCCGGGGTATGAGGGCCGGGCACCCTTCACATGACTCGGGGTATGAGGGCCAGGCACCCCTGCAGCACCATGACCCGGGGTGTGAGGGCGGACACCCATTCAGTGACAAGACCGGTCTGTGACGAGCGGGCAGACCTTCAGTGACATAACCGGGGTGTGAGGGCGGGCACCCTCAGCACCATGCCCCAGGGTGTGAGGCCGGGCACCCCTTCAGTGCCATGATCCTGGGTGTGAGGGCCAGGCACCCCTTAAGTGCCATGAAACAGGGTGTGAGTGCAGACACCCCTTGCTTCTGACCGGGGTGTGAGGGCGGACACCCATTCAGTGACCGAGGTGTGACTGCCAGGAAGCCTTCAGTGACATGACCGGGGTGTGAGGCGATCACTCCTTCAGTGACATGACCCGGGGTTTGAAGGCCAGGCACCCCTTCAGTGCCATGAACAGAGGTGTGTGAGGCCAGGCTCCCCTTCAGTGCCATGAACCGGGGTGTGAGGGCGGGCACCCTTCAGTGCAATGAAGCAGGGTGTAAGGCAGGCACCCTTCACTGCTGTGAACCGGGGTGTGAGCCGGGCTCCCTTCCATGACCCGTGGTGTGAGGCCGGGCACCGTTCACATGATACCGTGGTGTGAGGGCAGGCACCTTCAGCGCCATGACCCAGGGGTGTGGGGGGCAACCCATCAGTGCCGCCCGGTTTGTGAGGGCAGGCACCCCATCAGTGACATGACCCGTGGGTGAGGCCAGGGACCCATCAGCACCATGACCCGGGTGTGAGCCGGGCACCCCTTCAGTGCCATGAACAGTGGTGTGAGGCCTGGCACCTTCAGTGCCAGAACCAGGATGTGAGGGCTGGGCACCCTTTCAGTGCCTGGACCAGGGTGTGAGCCGGGCACCCATCAGTGCTTGACCCGGGGTGTGAGGCGGGCTCCCCTTCAGTGCCATGAACGGGGTGTGAGGGCCGGGCACCCTTCACATGACCCAGGGTGGGGCCAGGCACCTTCACATGACCCGGGGTGTGAGGGCCCGGGCACCTTTGTGGACATGACCAGGGGTGTGAGGGCAGGGATCCTCCAGCACCATGACCCGGGTGTGAGGGCCAGGCGCATGCTGGTGACATGACCCGGGTGTGAGGGCCAGGCACCCCTTTAGTGACATGACCCGGGGTGTGAGGGCGGGGATAACTCAGCACCATGACCCGGGTGTGAGGGCCAGGCACCTTCAGTGCCATGAACAGGGGTGTGAGGCCGGGCACAGTGCCATGAGCAGGGGTGTGAGGCCGGGCACCTACAGTGCTGTGAACCGGGGTGTGAGGGGCCATGACCCGGGGTGTGGGGCCAGGCACCTTCACATGACCCGGGTTGTGGCCAGGCACCCTTCCAGCACCATGACTCGTGGTGTGAGGGCAGGAAGCCCATCAGTGCCCTGAACGGTTTGTTGGGGCCGGGCACCCCATCAGTTTCATGACCCGGGGAGTGGGGACCTACTTCAGTGACATGACCCAGGGGTGTGAGGGCTGTCACCTTTTAGTGACATGACCCGGGGTGTGAGGCCAGGGACCCCTCAGCACCGACCCAGGTGTGAGCCAGGCACCCTTCACATGACCGAGTGTCAGGGCCGGCAGCCCTTCACATGACCCGGGTTTGAGGGCCGGACACCCCTTCATGACCCGGGGTGTGAGGGCCAGGCACCCTTCACATGACTCAGGGAGTGAGGCCAGGCACCCTTCAGCACCATGACTCAGGGTGTGAGGGCGGGCACTCCATCAGTGACATGAACCGGGGTGAGAGGCCGGGGACCCTTAAGTGCCATGAAAGGGGGTGTGATTGCAGGCACCCATACAGTGCTTTGAACAGGTGTGAGGGCCAGGCACCTTCACATGACCCAGGGTGTCAGGGTCAGGTGCCCTCAGCACCATGACCCTGGGTGTGAGGCCAGGCACCTTTCAGTGCCATGAAACAGGGTGTGAGGCCAGGCACCTAGTGCTGCAGACCAGGGGTGTGAGGGCCGGGCACCCGTTCACATGAGCAGGGGGTGTGATGGTGGGCACCCCTTCAGTGCAGATCGGGGTTTGAGGCTGGGCACCCCTTCAGCACCATGACTCTGTGTGTTTGGGGCTTGGGTCGATTTCAGTGCCATGAATCAGGGGTGTGAGGCCTGGCTCGATTTCAGTGCCATAAATCAGGTGTAAGGGCCGGGCACCCCATCAGCACCATGACCCGGGTGTGGGGGAGCATGGGCACCTGCAGCACACCATGCAGGCCTGGGGTGAGGGCAGGACACCCATTCAGGACAAGACCTGCTGTGACGAACGGGCAGACCTTCAGTGACATAACCCGGGGTGTGTAGGGCCGGGCCCAGCACCATGCCCCAGGGAGGGGTGAGGGCCAGGCACCTTCCAGTGCCATGAACCTGGGTGTGTGAGGGCCGGGAAATCCCTGAAGTGCTGCGTGAAGCGGGGTGTGAGGTGCCGACACCCTTCAGCACCATGGCCTGGGTGGAGGGCCGACACCCTGGCTCCAGTGACATGGACCTGGGGTGATCGCTGTGAACCCCTTCAGGACATGACCTGGGTGAGGGCTGCCCTTCAGTGCCATGGAACTGGGTGTGAGGGGCTGATCACCTCCTTCAGTGAGCGATGACCTGGGGTTTAGGCCGGGCACCTTCAGTGCCAAGTGAACAGGTGTGAGGGCCGGGCTCTTTCAGTGCCAAGGCGAAACCGGTGTGTGAGGGCTGGCAATTCCCTTCAGCACCATGTGACCTGGTGTGTTAAAGCCAATGATTTCAGTGCCAGAATCGGGGTGTGAGGCCTGGCCTGATTTCTGTGTGCCATGAATCGGGGTGTAAGGGCCGGGCACCCCATCAGCACCATGGACCCGGGGGTGTGGAGGGCTGGCACCTCCAGCACTATGCCCCAGGGTGTGTGAGGGCTGCACCTTCAGTGCCAAGGGACCTGGTGGAGGGCCAGGTCACCTTTCCAGTGACACAGAACTGGTTTGCAGAGGGCAGGCACCCCATCAGTGACACATACCCGCGTGACCTGCCAGGAACTCCTTCAGTGACATGACCCAGGGTGTGAGGCTGGTCACCCCTTCCAAAGGCGGAACTGGGTGTGAGGCCGGTCACTCCCTTCCAGTGAGACATGACCCAAAGCTTGAGGGCCGGGCACCCCTTCAGTGCTATGAACAGGGTGGAGGGCCAGCCCCTTCAGTGCCATGAACTGGGGTGAGGGCCGCACCCTTCAGTGCAATGAACGCGAGAAGGCTGCCGGGCACCCCTACATTGCTGTGAACTGGTGAGCGGGTTTCCCTTCACATGACCCGGGGTGTGAGGGCCGGGCAATCCGTTCGGTTACGACACCGGGGTGGAGGGCCGGGCACCCTTCCAGCACCATGACCTGGTGCGAGGGGCGGCACCCCATCAGTGCCCTGAACCGGTTTGTGAGGCCGGGCACCCCATCAGCAGGCTGGCGACCCGGCCAGGACGAACGGGCAGACCTTCAGTGATATAACCCGTGTGAGGGGCCGGGCACCCTCCAGCACCATGCCCCGGGTGAGGGGCTGCGCACCTTTACAGTGCGCACCAAACAGGGGTCCGAGGCCTGGCACCCTTTCACATGACGCGTGGGTGTGGTCGGCACCCTTCTGGCGCGAATCACCGGTAGAGGGGCCGGGCACCCTTCAGCACCATGACCCGGAGTTTGGGGCTTAGCCTGATTTCAGTGCCATGAATCGGGTGTGAGGGCTGGCCTGATTTCAGTGCCATGAATCGGGTGTGAGGGCCTGGCACCCCTTCAGTGCTATGACCCGGGTGGGAGGCCTGGGCACCCCTCTCAGAGACATGACCTGGGGTGTGGAGGGGAAGGGCAATCTTTCAGTGTCACAGGAACCGGGTGTGGAGGCCGGGCACTCCTATGCCAAGTGAAACGGGCTGGGAGCTGGCACCCATACAGTTTTGAACCAAGGTGGTGTGAGGGCTGGGCACCCCATCACATGACCAGGGTACAGGCCGTGCAACCTCCCAGCTCATGACCCGTGGCTGGAGACCCCATCAAAGGCGAACCGGGGTGAGGGGCTGGCACCCTCTTCCAGCATGAAACGGGGTGTGAGGGCAGGGCACTGATACAGCAGCAGGAACTGGGTGAGGGCTGGCACCCTTCACATGACCCTGTGAAGGGCCGGCACCTATCCAGTGCCCCTGACCCGGCGGTGTGAGGCCACCTTTCAGTGCCATGAACGTGTGAGGGCCGGGCACCATCAGCACAATGACCCGGGGTGGAGGGCCGGGGCACCCTCCAGCACCATTGCCCAAAAGAGGGCCGGACATCATCCAGTGACATGAGCCAGGTGTGACGGCTGGCTCCTCACCCACAGTGATATGTGACCCGTGTGGAGGGTTGGTACTCTTCAATGACATGACCGGTGTACGGGCCAGGCACCCTTCAGTGACATAACGAAGTGTGAGGGCTGCACCCCTTCCCAGCAATTCGCTGGCGCGAGGACCCGGAGTAAGAGGGCCGGGCACCCCCTTCAGTACCATGACTGTGTAGGGGGTTTGGTCGATTTCAGTGCTATGAATCGGGGTGTGAAGGCTTGGCCTGATTTTCTTTGCCATGAATCGGGGTGAGGGGCCGCACCCCATCAGTGTCGCGAACCGGGGTAAGGGCTGGGCACCCCTTCAGTGCCATGAATCGGGCATGAGGGCTGGCACTGTGCACCATGAGACACGGGGTGTTGGGTTGCTTGGGCTCGATTTTCAGTGCCATGAATCGGGGTGTGTGAAGGCCTGCCTGATCAGTGCCATGAATCAGGGGTGTGAGGCCGGACACCCCATCCTCCCTATGACCCGGGGTGTGAGGCCAGGGGACCCCTCCAGCACCATGGCCCAGGGTGGAGGGCGGACACCCATTCAGTGACAAGACCCGGGCTTTGACGAACAGGCAGACCTTCAGTGACATGACCCAGGGTGTGAGGGCCGGGCACTCCAAGTGCCATGAGCAGGGTGTGAGTGCAGGCACCCCTTAGTGCCATGAAACCAGGTGTGAGGCCAGTCCTCCTTCAGTGACATGACCCAGGTGTGAGCCGGGCACCCTCAGCACCATTCCCAGGGTGTGAGGGCCGGGCACCCCTTCACATGACCCGGGGTGTGAGGCCAGGCACCCCTTCACATGACCCAGGGTGTGAGGGCCAGGCACCCCAGCACCCTTGAGGTGTGAGGCCAGGCACCTTAAATGCCATGAAACGGGTTGTGAGGCAGGCACCTCTACAGTGTTATGAACCGGGGTGTGAGGCCAGGCACCCTTCACATGACCCAGGGTGTAGGGGCCGGGCACCCTTCAGTGCCTGACAGGGTGAGCCAGGCACCCTCAGTGCCATGAATCAGGGTGTGAGGCCGGGCACCCCTTCAATGACCCGGGGAGTGAGGGTGGGGCACCCTCCAGCAACATAGCCCGAGTGTGAGGGCCGGACCTAGTCAGTGACATGACCCAGGGTGTGACGGCTGGTCTCCCCTTCAGTGACATGACCGGGGGTGAGGCTGGGCACCTTCAGTGACATGACCCGGGGTGTGAGGGCCGGGCACCCTTTCAGTGACATGTCCCGGGGTGTGAGGGCAGGCACCTCAGAATCCTGACCCAGGTGTGAGGGCCAGGCACCATTCCAGTACTATGACTTGGGGTATGAGGGCCAGGCACCTTCAGTGTCATGATCCGGGGTGTGAGGGCGGGCACCCTTTCAGTGCCATGAAACAGGGTGTGAGGGCAGGCACCCCTTCAGTGTCAGAACCGGGGTGTGAGGCCAGTACCATGAAACAGGGTGTGAGGTCAGGCACCTTCAGTGCCATGAATCAGGGGTGTGAGGGCGGGCACCCTTCAGCACCATGACCCAGTGTGTTGGGGCTTGGGTCGGTTCAGTGCCATGAATCAGGGTGTGAGGCCTTGCTTGATTTCAGTGCCATGAATCAGGGTGTAGGGCCGGGCACCCCATCAGCACCATGACCCGGGGTGTGAGGCCGGGCACCCCTCAGCACCATGCCCGGGGTGTGAGGCCCGGCACCTTCAGTGCCATGAACCTGGGTGTGAGGGCCGGTCACTCCTCAGTGACATGACCCGGGGTGTGAGGCCAGAACCCTCAGGGACATCACCCGGGGTGAGGGGCAGGCACCCCTCCAGCACCATGACCCAGGTGTGAGGCAGGCACCCTTCAGTGCCATGAACAGGGTGTGAGGTGCCAGGTACCCTCCAGCACCATCGCCCGGGGTGTGAGGCCAGACGACCCATTCAGTAACATGCAGGGGTGTGACGGCCAGAAGCCTTCAGTGACATGACCCAGGGGTGTGAGGGCCGGGCACCCCTCAGCACCATGCCCGGGGTGTGAGGCCAGGCACCTTCGTGCCATAGACCTGGGTGTCAGGGCCGGTCACTCCTTCAGTGACATGAACCGGTTTGGGAGGGCCGGGCACCCCATCAGTGACATGACCCGTGGTGTGAGGGCGGGGACCCTCCAGCACCATGACCCGTAGTGTGAGGGCAGACATTCAGTGCCATGAACAGGGTGTGAGGGCCAGGACCCTCAGCACCATGACCTGGAGTGTGAGGCCAGGCACCCTTCAGTGCCATGAACAGGGGTATGAGGGCCGGACGCCAATAGGAATGAGTGGCGGCAACGCCTTACGGGCGATTCTGGCAGGTGGGCAAGAATGAGTCTGGCAATCGCCTTCGGGCGATTAGCTGCAGGATGGCAATAGAATGAGTGGCGGCAATCGCCTTGGGGCGAATAAAGGCGGCGGGAGCAATAGAATGAGTGGCGGAAATCGCCTTATGGGCGATTTACAGTGGCAGGTTAGCAATAAGAATGAGTGGCGGCAATTGCCTTGAGGCAGTGCTGGCGGCAGGGGCGATAACAATGAGTGGTGGCAATAGCCTTAGGCAGGTGGCAGTGGCAGTGCAATAGAATGAGTGGTGGCAATCGCCTTTACGGGTGATTAACGGCTGCAGAGGGCAATATATGAATGAGTGGTGGCAATTATTACGGGCGATCGTGACAGGGGGGGGCGATAGAATGAGTGGCGGCAATCGCCTTATGGGCGTTAACGGCAGCCGCGGGCAATAAGAATGAGTGGTAACAATCGTACTGACGGTCGCGGCGATGGGAGCGATAAGAATGAGTGGTATGTCGCCTTCTGGGGCGATTAACGGCAGTGGGCGATAAGAATGAGTGGCGATCGTCTACGGGCTATTAACGGCGGAAGGGGACTAAGAATGAGTCGCAGCAATCTCCTTCTGGACGATTGATGGCGGCAGGGGGCAATAGAATGAGTGGCGGCAATCGCCTTCGGGCGATTAACGGCGGCAGAGGCAACAGAATGAGTGGCGGCAATCGCCTTCGGTCGATTAATGGCGGGGGGGGCAAAATTGGTGGCAATCGCCTTAAGGCAATTGACGGCGGCAGGGGCAATAGAATGAGTGGCGGCAATCTTCGACGGTGTGCGGCGGCAGGGGCGATAAGAATAGGTGGAGCCGCCTTACGGGCAATTAACGTGGCAGGGTGCGATAATGAGTGGCTGCAATCGCCTACTGGCGTTCGGCGGCAGGGGAGCGCTAAGAATGAGTGGCGCAATAGCCTTACAGGCGATTAACGGCGGCAGGGGCAATAGAATGAGTGGCGGCAATCATATACTTGCTATTAACGGCGGCAGGAGGCGGATAAGAATGAGTGGGGCAATAGCCTTGCAGGCGGTTAACGGCGGCAAGGGGCGATAAGAATGAGTGGTGGCAATCGCCTTACGGGCGATTAAGGCGGCAGGAGGCGATAGAATGGTGGTGGCAATTGCCTTATGTGCGATTAACGGCGGGAGGGGGGCAATAAGAATCAGAGCGGCAGCGCCTTCACGGCGAATAATGGCGGCGGGGGCAATAGGAATGAGTGCGGCAATCGCCTTCACGGGCGATTAACGGCGGCGGAAGCGATAAGAATGGTGGCGGCAATCGCCTTGACGGTCTTAACGGGGAGGGCAATAAGAATGAGTGGTGGCAATCGCCTTACGGGCGATTAACGGTGGCAGGTGGGGCGATAATGAGTGGCAATCGCTTCACGGGCGATTAACGGCGGCGGGGCGATAAGAATGGTGGTGACGTCTTACGGGCGATTAATGGCGGCAGAGGGGCAATAAGAATGAGTGGGTGGCAATCGCGGGTGTTTTTGACGGCAAAGGGCAATAAGAATGGTGGGTGGCTATCGTTACTGGTGATTAACGTGGCGCAGGTGGGCAATAAGAATGAGTGGCGGCAATCGCCTACGGGCGAATAGCGAGGGGCCAATGGAATGAGTGGCGGCAATCGCCCTAACGGGGATAACGGCGGCAAGTGGGCAATAGAATGAGTGCTGGCAATCGCCTTACGGGCGATTAACAGCGCAGATGGCAATAAGAATGAGTGGCACCGCCTTACGGGCGATTAACGGTGGCAGGGCTGATAAGAATGAGTGGTGGCAACGCCTTACGGTGATTAACGGCAGAGTGCAATAAGAATGAGTGGCGGCAATCGCCTTACGGGTGATTAACGGCGGCAGAGGCAATAAGAATGAGTGGTGGCAACGCCTTACGGGCGATTAACGGCGGAAGGGCAATAAGAATGAATGGCGCAATCGCCTTATGGGCGATTAACGCGGCAGGGAAGGATAAGAATGAGTGGCGGCAATTGCCTTACGGGGACAATTATGCAGGGGCAATAAGAATAGTGGCGGCAATCGCCTTAATGGCGATTAACGGCGCAGGTGGACAATGAGAATGAGTGGTAGCAATCGCTTTATGGGCGATTAACGGGCGGGGGGGCGATAAGAATGAGTGGCGGCATAGCCTCGGCGATTAACGGCGCAGGGGGCAATAAGAATGAGTGGCGGCAATCGCCTTCGGCGATTAACGGCGCAGGGGGCAATAAGAATGAGTGGCGGCAATAGCCTTTACAGGCGATTAACGCGCAGGGGGCAATAAGAATGAGTGGCGGCAATAGCCTTGCAGGCTATTAACGGCGCAAGGGGCGATAAGAATGAGTGGTGGCAATCGCCTTACGGGCGATTAACGGCGGCAGGGGCGATAAATGAGTGGCGCAATTGCCTTGCGCGATTAACGGGCGGGAGGGGGCAATAAGAATGAGATATGCAACGCCACGGGCGAATAATGGCGGCGGGGGGCAATAGGAATGAGGGCGGCAACGCCTTTACGGGCGATTAACGGTGCAGGGGGCGATAAGAATGAGTGGCGCAATCGCCTTTACGGGCGATTAACGGCGGAGGGGCAATAAGAATGAGTGGGCAATCGCCTTACGGGCGATTAACGGCGGCAGGTGGGGCGATAAAAATGAGTGGCGGCAATCGTTACGGGCGATTAACGGCGGCAGGGGGCGATAAGAATGAGTGGGCGCAATCGCCTACGGGCGATTAATGGCGCAGAGTGGCAATAAGAATGAGTGGTGGCAATCGCCTACGGGTGATTAACGGCGGCAAGGGGCAATAAGAATGAGTGGTGGCTATCGCCTTACTGGCGATTAACAGCGCAGGTGGGCAATAAGAATGAGTGGCGGCAATCGCCTTTACGGGCGAATAGGCGGCAGGGGGCCAATAGGAATGAGTGTGCAATCGCCTTACGGGCGATTAACGGCGTAGTGGGCACAGAATGAGTGTGGGTAACGCCTTTTCGGGCGATTAACAGCGGCAGGATGGCAATAAGAATGAGTGGCGCAACGCTTCTACGGGCGAATAAAGGCGGCGGGGGCAATAGGAATGAGTGGCGGCAATCGCCTTATGGGCGATTAACGGTGGCAGGTTGGCAATAAGAATGAGTGGCGGCAATTGCCTTACGGCAATTAACGGCGCAGGGGCGTATAACATGAGTGGTGGCAATCGCCTTACGGGCGATTAACGTGGCAGGAGTGCAATAAGAATGAGTGGTGGCAATCGCCTTACGGGTGATTAACGTGCAGAGGGGCAATATGAATGAGTGGTGGCAATCGCCTTACGGGCGATTAACGGCGCAGGGGGCGATAAGAATGAGTGGGCAATCGCCTTATGGGCGATTAACGGCAGCAGGGGCAAAGAATGAGGAACAATCGCCTTACGGGCGATTAACGGCAGGAGGGCGATAAGAATGAGTGGTAGCAATCGCCTTACGGCGATTAACGGCGGCAAGGGGCGATAAGAAGAGTGGCGGTTTTCGCTTTACAGGCGATTAACGCGGAGGGGGCGCAATAAGAATGAGTGGTGGCAATCGTTCATGGGCGATTAATCGGCAGGGGGCAATAAGAATGAGTGGCGGCAATCGCCTTACTGGCGATTAACGGCGGCAGGGGGCGATAAAATGAGTGGCGGCAATCGCCTTACGGGCGATTAACGGCGAGGGGCGATAGAATGAGTGGCGTTGCCCACGGGCAATTAACGGCGGCAGGGGGCGATAATAATGAGTGGCGTCATCGCTTTACGGCGATTAAGCGGGGCAGGGGCGATAAGAATGAGTGGCGGAAATGCCTAACGGGCGATTAACAGAGGTAGAGGGGTTAAGAATGAGTGGGGCACGCCTTACGGGCTATTAACGGCAGTAGGGGGTTAATGAATGGTGGCAGTCGCCTTACGGGCGACAACGGTGCAGGGGGGGCAATAAGAATGAGTGGAAGCAACCTTAAGGGCGACAGAGGGGCAATAAGAATGAGTGGCAACGTGGCTTACGGGCGATTAACGGCGTAGGGGGGCGATAAGAATGTGTGGTGGGCAATCGCCTTACTTGCAATTAAGAGAAGGACCATAAAATGAGTGGTGGCACCGCTCAACCGGCGATTAACGGCGGCAGGGGGCGATCAGAATGAGTGGCGGCTGCCTCACGGGGCACTGGGGCGGGCAAGGTAAGAATGAGTGAAGGCAACGCTCTAAGGGCGATTAACGCAGGGTAGGGGCATAAGAATGAGGGGCAGCAACGCTCTTAACGGGCGACAGAGGGGCGATAAGAATGAGTGGGTATATCGCTACAGGCGATAACGCGCAGCGGGGCGAAGGCGTATGAGTGGCGACAATCACCTTACGGCGTATTAACGTAAGTAACGCAAGGAGGGAATGAGGTGGTAGGTTTCGCTTTACAGGGCAATTAACGGCGAGGGGGCGATAAGAATGAGTGGCGGCAACGCCACGGGCGACAACGGCGGCAAGGGGGGCGATAAGAATGAGTGGCGGCAATCGCGTTACGGCGATTAACGGCGGCAGGTGGGCGATAAGAATGAGTGGCGGTAACGTTTTACGGGCTATTAACGGCGGCAGGGTGGGCAATAAGAATGAGTGGCGGCACGTTTACGGGCGATTAACGGGCGCAGGGGGGGCAAAGAATGAGTGGCGGCAAGCCTTACGGGCGAATAACGGCGTAGGGGCGATAGGGTGGAGTGGCAGGTTGCCCTTACAGGCAATTAACGGCGAGGGGGATAATAATGAGTGGCGGCACCGCCGTTACGGCGATTAACGCAAGGGGCGATAAGAATGAGTGCCGGCAACGCCTACGGGCGATTAATGCAGGGGGGGCGATATGATGAGGGCGACAATCACCACGGCGTTTAACGGCGGCAGGGGGCGATAGAATGAGTGGCAGCTTGCTATGGGCGACTAACGGCGGTAGGGGCGATAAGAATGAGTGGCGGGAATCGCGTTACGGGCGATTAACGCCGCAGGGGGCGATAAGAATAGTGGCGGCACCGCCGCGGGCTAACAGCAGCAGGGGGCAATAAGAATGAGTGGCGGCACGCTTACGGGCGATTAACGGCGGCAGTGGGCAATAAGAATAGGGCGTAACGCTTACGGCGACACAACGACGCAAGGGGCGATAAAATGAGTGGCGTAACGCTTAGGGCGATTAACGGCGGCAGGGGGCTATAAGAATGAGTAGCGTAAGTCGCCTTCGGGCAATTAACCTGACAGTGGGGGCGATAATAATGAGTGGCGGCAATCGCCTTACGGGCGATTAACGAGGTAGGGGGAAGGATAAGAATGAGTGGCGGCAATTGCCATACAGACGATTAACGCAGGCAGGGGGGCATTAAGAATGAGTGGGCAACGCCACGGGCGATTAACGACGCAAGGGGGTAATAAGAATGAGTGGCGGCAACGCTTTACGGGCGATTAACGGGTGGCAGGGGGCAATAAGAATAGTGGCGGAACGCTTGCGGGCGATTAACGCAGCAGGGGGGCGATAAGAATGAGTGGCGGCAACGCCTTACGGGCAATTAACGGAAGGGGCGTATGAATGAGTGGCGATTGCCTACGGGCAATTAACGGCGGCAGGGGGCGATAAGAATGAGTGGCGGCATTCGCGTTACGGGCGATTAACGCAGCAGGGGGCAATAAGAATGAGTGGCGGCAACGCTTCAACGGTCGATTAACTGAGTGCAGGGGTCAATAAGAATGAGTGATGGCAACGCCTTACGGGCTATTAACGGGCAGTGAAGGCGATAGAATGGTGTCGGCCGCCACGGCAATAAAGGCGGCAGGGGGCAATAAGAATGAGTGGCGGTAACGCTTTAACGGGCGACAATAGCGGCAGGGGGGCGATAAATGAGTGGTGGCAACGCTACGGGCGACATTAACGGTAGGGGGCGACAGAATGAGTGGCAGCAATGCTTTAAGGGGCGACAGAGGGCAATGAGATTGAGTGGTGGCAATCGCCTACGGGCGATTAACTGCGCAGGGGGGCGATAGGAATGAGTGGCAGGTTTAGCCTTGCAGGCAATTAACGGCGTAGGGGGATAACAATGAGTGGCGGGCAATCGTCACGGGCGATTAACGGGCGCAGGTGGGCAATAAGAATGATTGGCGGCAAATGGCTTACGGCTATTAACGGCAGAAGGGTGGGCAATAAGAATGAGTGATGTCACGCCTACGGCGATTAACGCGCAGGGGGGGGCAATAATGAAAGTGGCGTAACGCCTTACGTGGCGATAACGGCGCAGGGGTTTATAATAATGAGTGGCGTAACGCCTTTACGGCGAATTAACGGAGGCAGGAAGGCGATAAGAATGAGTGGCGGCAATGCTAGCAAGGAGACGATTAACGGCGAGAGGGCATTAAGAATAGTGGTGGCAAGTTGCCGTGGGCGATTAACGGCGCAGGGGGCGGATAAGAATGAGGAGCAAACGCTCACGGATGATTAACGGCAGCAGGGGGCGATGAGAATGAGTGGTGAATCGCCTTACGCAATTAACGGCGCAAGGGGGTGATCAGAATGAGTGGCGGATTTCGTTTACGGCAACAACGTAGGGGGGCGATAATAATGGTGGCGTATTCGCGTTACGGGCGATACGTCATGCAGGGGGCGATAGTAACGAGTGGCGGTATTCGCCTTACGGGTTATTAACGGCAGCAGGGGGCAATAAGAATGAGTGCGGCAACGCCTTACGGGCGATTAACGGCGTAATAAGAAATGAGTGGGCGCAATCGCTTTAACGGGCGATTAACAACGGCAGGGGGCGAGCAAAATGAATGATGGCAACGCTTACGGGCCATGTAACGGCAGTAGGGGGGCAATAAGAATGGAGTAGGGTAACTGCCTTACGCTCGATTAACGCGGCAGGTGCAATAAGACGAGCGTTTAACGCTTCACGGCGATAACGGCGCAGGGGAAAGCATAATGAGTGGCGGCAATCGCCTGGCGGGCGATTAACAGCGCAGGGGGCGATAAGAATGAGTGGCATTAATCGCCTAAGGGCGGCATAGAGGGCAATGAGAATGAGTGGTGGCAATCGCCTTACGGGCGACAACGGCGCGCAGGCGATAAGGATGAGTGGCGACAATCACCTCGGCGATTAAGGGCGGCAGGGGGCGATAGAATGAGTGGCAGGTTTCGCCTACAGGCAAATAACGGCGTAGGGGCGATAATAATGAATGGCGGCAACGCGCACGGGCGACAACGGCGGCAGGTGGGGCAATAAGAATGACATGTACCGTTTGCGGGGCTATTAACGGCAGAAGGGGGCAACAAGAATGAGTGGCGCAACGCTTTACGGGCGATTAACGCAGCAGGGGCCAAGAATGAGTGGTGGCAATCGCCTACGGACTATTAACGCAGCAGGAGGCAATAAGAATGAGTGGCGCGGCAATCGCCCACGATGATTAACGGCGGCAGGGGGCAATATGAATGAGTGTCGGCAATCGCGTTACGGGCAATTAACGGCGGTAGGGGGGCGATAGGGAATGAGTGACAGCTGCCTTACGGGCAATTAACGGCGGGGGCAAGGAGTATAATGAGATGGCAATCGCGCGGAGATTAACGGCGCAGGGGGGCAATAAGAATGACTGGCGGCAACGCTCACGTGACTATTAACGGCAGTAGGGGGGCAATAAGAATGAGTGGCGGCAACGCCTTGCGGGCGATTAACGGTAGTGGGGGGCAATAAAATGGTGGCGACAACGCCTCACGGGCGATTAACGGCGGCAGGGGAATAAAATGAGGGCGGCAATCGCCTTTACGGCGATTAACGGCGGCAGGGGGGCGATAATACGAGTGGCGGCACTCGCATTACGGGCGATTAACGGCAGGCAGGGGGGCAATAAGAATGAGTGGCGGCAATCGTTTTACGCAAGAGACAACGCTGCAGGGAGCGAGTAAGAATGAGAGGCGTAACGGCATGGGCGATTAACGCGCAGGGGGCAATAAGAATGAGGGCGGCACGTTTCACAGGCGATTAACGATGCAGGAAGGTGATAAGAATGAGTGGCGGCACTCGCCTTTACTGGCTTTTTAAACGGCAGGGGGCGATAAGATGAGTGCCAGGCTGGGCCTGGCGCAATTTAACGGCGGCAGGGGGCGATAATAATGAGTGGTGGCATCTGCGCTATGTAAGTCACGGCGGCAGTAAAGGTTAAGAATGAGTGGCGGAACGCCTTAAGGCTGCATTACGGGCGCACGGGGGCGATAAGAGATGAGTGGCGGCAATCGCTTACGGGCAATTAACGGCAGGGGGGCAATAAGAATGAGTGGCGGCAATCTCTTACGGTTATTAACGGCAGTGTGGGGTTTTAAGAATGAGGCGTAACAAGCTTACGGGCGATTAACGACGGGGGCGATAAGAAGAGGGCGTAACGCTTTGCGGGCGATTAACGGCGTGGTGGGCGATAAGAATGAGTGGCGGCAATCGCTTACGGGCGATACGGCGGCAGGGGCGATAAGAATGAGTGGGCGTAACGGCGCGGCGATTAACGGCGGCAGGGGGGCAATAAGAATGAGTGGCGTACCGCTTACAGGCGACAACGGCGGCAAGAGGGCGATAAGAATGAGTGGCGGCAATCGCTTCACGGGCGATTAACGCGGCAGGAGGCTATAAGAATGAGTGGCGACAACGCCTTATGGGTGACAACGGCGGTAGGGGGCATGATAAGAATGAGGGGCGTGCAACCGCTACGGCGACATAACGGCAGCAGGGGGCAATAAGAATGACTGGCGTAACGCTTACGACTATTAACGGCAGTAGGGGGCGGCGTTATGAATGAGTGGCGTGCAATCGCTTTTACGAGTCGATTAACGGAGGCAGGGGGGCAAAAAGAATGAGTGGTAATCGCCTTTACGGCATAATGCGTGAGTGGCGATAAGAATGAGTGGCGGGAATCGCGCTACGGCGACAACGGCGTGCAGGTGGGGCAATAAGAATGACTGGCGTACCGCTTTACGGGCTATTAACGGCAGAAGGGTGGGCAATAAGAATGAGTGGCGGAACGCTTTCACGGCGATTAACGGCGGTAGGGGGCAATAAGAATGAGTGGCGCAATCGCCCACGGCTTAATAACGGCGCAGGGGGGCGATAAACGAGTGGTGCAACGCTTAGCGATTAACGGAAGTGAGGAAGGCGAGAAGAATGAGGCGGCAACTCGAGGCAGACGATTAACGGCGGCAGAGGGCATTAAGAATGAGTGGGGGCAATCCGCTTTACGGGCGATTAACGGCAGCAGGGGGCGATAAGAATGAGTGGTGGCAATCGCCCACGGGATATTAATTCGGCAGGGGGGGCAATAAGAATGAGGGCGTGCAATCGCCTTCACGGGCGACAACGCAGGCAGGGGGGGCTATAAGAATGAGTGGTGGCAATCGCCCACGGGCAATTAACGGCGGCAAGGGGGCGATCAGAATGAGTGGCGGATTTCGTCTACGGGCAATTAACGGGGTAGGGGGCGATAATGATGAGTGGCGCATTCGCGTTACGGGCGATTAACGGCGGCAGGGGGGGCAAAAGAATTAGCGGCAACGCCTGGCGGGCAATTAATGGCGGTAGGGGGGCAATGTTGGGGAAAGGAGGGCGCAATCGCCTTACGGACGATTAACGTGAGTGGGAAGGTGATAAGAATGAGTGTGTAATCGTCTTGCGGCGATTGACGGGGCAGGGGGGTTTATAAGAATGAGTGGGCGGCAATCGCCTTTGGGCTTATTAATTGCGGCAGGGGGGATGTATATGAATGAGTGGCAGACTCTCGTTTTGGTGGGCAATTAACGGCGGCAGGGGGCGATAGAATGAGTGGCGGCATTCGCCACGGGCTGGCTAACGGCAGCAGGGGCGGTAAGAATGAGGCGGCTGGGGTGGTGATGTAATCCTAGACAAGGTTCTTGAAACTCCAGGCACGAGTGGTAGATGTTTTCAAGTGGTACAAGGCTGGGCGTGATAGCCAACCGACGCTGGAGCGATATTAGGGCCCTGACTGGTAGGCTGAGGCTTTATCTGAGGGATATTAGAGGCAAGGGGGAGTTGCTAGATATCTTAGGATAATAAATGAGGTTTCTTTACTATCGAATAGGAAAGGTTAGTAATATCGACATAGTAAATGAACATAGGTGTTAGACAAGATGGACATCAGACATGCTATATATATTATGTAATACAGACATGTGAATAAATGGCACAATGAATGGCAACAAGAGTCCTGGTGTCAGGCGTGGTTCACATATCTTGGTATGTACATATCTGATACACCTCCCCTTTACGCCGTAGGCATCTCGAGCGGTTACGACTTTTTCCATGAGTCGGGAGCGGCGAGGGACAATGGAGGATCAACTGACGACCTTGCTCCTGGTCTGGGCAAGGGGACACAGGGGACGGAGGAAGGTTCGTCTACTAGAGGGTGGCATCGGGCGGAGGTGGCGCTGTTTCCTGCCACCACACGACCACTGGGAGGAAGTGACTTGGTACGAACGAGGCTCGCCACGGGCCATGACTATCTCTAACCTCTCCAGAGGTGTGACGCTGGGTCCTGGACTACTTGCGGCCGAGCCAACCTGGGAAGGGGGCGGCTGGGCGCTGGTAGTGGCTTGTCACTTGGGCCATCCGGCAGCTCTCACGGCGTCACACTCGTCCGCCTTTGGACCTGCCATTCATCTAAGAAGGACCGGGGGTGGTGGCACAAGTATCGGGCGTTGCCATACAACACTGGGCAGGAGAGTCCGGCAGGGGTAGTGCGTTGAGTTCCAGTAGGCTCGCTCTAACCTCGCAGTCTGGTGTTCTCTGCAGGTGTTGTCTTGAGGATGAGGTATTTACGGACTTACCGCTGCTCGGCGTGGGGCTATTCGCCTGGTGGTACGAGGGGAGGTGACGATGTGGTGACGCCAAGCTGCTCGGCGTAAGCTTCTTGAACCGTGGTTGAACGGGGGCTCACTGTCGGCCCGCTGGAGGCGGAGAGGCACTCGACTTCCCCGGAAGAAGCAACAAAACATCTGGATGACTTTGAAGAGGTGGTGTTCCACCACAGGAACTACCACGGGCTATCTAGAGAGCCTGTCGGCGAGACCACCAGGAAAGACTTTTCCGGCCACATTAAAGAAGTCGGCGGACACGGACCTGGGGGCGGGCCGCTGGGGAGGTCGTTGCACAGGTAACGGGTTTTGTTGCTGGCTGGGTTGGAGTTGCTGGCAAGGCTCACAGGCCTCGACTGCGGTTTTAATATCGGCGTCAATACCAGGCCAGAAGACGGTTCGATCGGCTCTGGCGCCTGGTGGCTTGTAACGCCGCGGTGGCTGCCGCGGGAGGCGGATAAGGTGCCGCTTGAGGGCAGCGGAACGACGATTCTGGGGCCGCGATACCAGCCTGGCCCGGGTGATAGAGGCTATCTCAGTTTCCAGAAGGAGGGCGCGGAGGCGTGAATGTCGTGAGCGGTTGGTGGGGGAATTCAGCGGAGACGAAGTCGAGGTGAGTTGGACGTGATGCCGGGTCTTTGAGCGGGTGGCGACGTGCGAAGCTCCTGAGAGTCCTATCGTTCGATGGAGTGGATGCTGCCGTCGCCTTGTCAGCAAGAGAAGTGGCCAGGTGTCAATTAAAGACCTAACGCGACAGCGTCAGGCAGTCGACCATCCTTCAGGTGGGCGACCAACAGGGGCCCCGGAGAGGGCGTCTGGTATGCACAGAAGCTTCCCCGGCGCCGCCACACAGCTGCTGTAAAGACGTGGGTGTCTTTGAAATGTTGGAGGCGAGGATTTCGATGGCGTCCAACGTGTAGTGATGAATGGGTATGAGCGGCGATGGTCCGGCTGGCGAGGGTGGTAAATGCCCAAGGCCGAACAGGTAAAGGCGGCATTCTGGGTTACAGTCCAGGCGACCGCGTTAAAGCATTCCTAGTTCAATGGTGGCGTATCTGGCTCCTCGCGGTCCGCCAAAAACCTGAGCCACACTGAACTAAGACAGTCTACCCTGGCCGTGGTCTTGAAGGAGGGCATATCCGAGGCCAGGTGTGTTGGTCCAATCACGTGGTATCGCCGTGTCAGGCTATCATCAGGAGGTTGGAAGAGTTGGTACATGGGACTGAGCAGACAGGGACCTGTCCTGGGTATCATCACAGCGTCGGCATCCTTTATTCATTCTTGGGAGGCGGTGGTGTGATTCTGTCAGACTGAACATTTGGACCTGCAACCTTACTTAAGCGAAGTAATATTCATATTGCAAAGCGTTGCATGAGACATGTTGGCAGGACATCTGTCTTGAGACCCAATGGCCTATCAACCTTGAGACTTTTCCTGGACCATGCTGGTGACAGTTTCTGCAGGATTCGGAGAAGAAACTGGGCTGTGGCCCAGGGGGCTGTGGAAGGCGTCGTGCCATCTGGGCGTTGATTCCTCTTGTGGAATTGAGAGCGTGGACTTCAGATGGCGATGAGTGTATAGCTGAGGCAGCCTCTTTGTGGCCTCATATGGTGCATCTGGTGTCGGTGAGGAAGAGGGGGTGGTGAGGTTTCTGGAGAGGTCCTGTCACGTACACCCATCAGCGTCTCTTGAGCTGGATCTAGCACAGGTTACAGGATCTTCTGTACATAGGTCCACCTGGTTGCTAGGTGCTTAAGTCGTGCATAGAAGTCTGAGAATGATTCCCAAGCTTGTTGCAGGATAGCAGTTCCCTACGACGCAAAGCTTCATTGCAGGCCACGAAATGACTCTGCAAGGCGTTTAAAACCTCTAATGCTGACCTGGGGACAGGTGTACC
>NW_024724610.1:0-8590 GCF_018991925.1 Homarus americanus
TTGCACACCCGAATGGGAGACCGTCAAAGTCAATCGGGGGTCGATTTGATAGCATACTACAGAAACTTGCACACCCGAATGGGAGACAGTCAAAGTCAATCGGGGGTCGATTTAATAGCATACTACAGAAACTTGCACACCCGAATGGGAGACAGTCAAAGTCAATCGGAGGTCGATTTAATAGCATACTACAGAAACTTGCACACCCGAATGGGAGACCGTCAAAGTCAATCGGGGGTCGATTTAATAGCATACTACAGAAACTTACACACCGCACACAATCGAATGGTTGTACACCGTCAAGCCAGCAATCGGGGTCGATTTGATAAAGCATACTACAGAAACTTTTACCGAATGGGAGACCGTCCCAATGAAGTCGGTTGATATACTACAGAAACTTGCACACGAATAGGGAGACAGTCAAAAGTCAATCGGGGAATTGATTTAATAACCGTCAAAGTCAATCGGGGTCGATTTAATAGCATACCACAGAAACTTGCACACCCGAATGAGGAGACCGTCAAAGCCAATCGGGGGGTCGATTTAATAGCATACCACAGAAACTTGGTCGATTTGATATAGCATACTACAGAAACTTGCACACCCGAATGGAGACAGTGAAAGTCAATCGGGGGTCGATTTAATAGCATACTACAGAAACTTGCACAATCTGATGGGAGACCGTCAAAGAATCAATCGGGGTCGATTTAATAGCATACTACAGAAACTTGCACACCCGATCGGGAGATCACAAATAATCGGGGGTCGATGGATACTACAGACCACACCCGTCAAACCGCTCAATCGGGGTCAGATTTAATAGCATACTACAGAAACTTGCACACCCGAATGGGAGACCGTCAAAGTCAATCGGGGGTCGATTTATAGCATACTACAGAAACTTCGCACACCCGAATGGAGACCGTCCAAAGTCAATCGGGGTCGATTTAATAACATACTACGAAACTTGCACACCCGAATGGGGAGACCGTCAAAGTCAATCGGGGGTCGACGGATCAATCAGAAACTTCGGTCGATTTCGATTTAACATACTACAGAAACTTGCACACTGAATGGGGAGACCGTCAAAGTCAATCGGGGTCGATTTATTAGCATACTACAGAAACTTGCACCCGAATGGGAGACCGTCAAAAGTCAATCGGGGTCGGTTAATAGCATACTACAGAAACTGCACACCAATGGGAGAGCAGTCAAAGTCAATCGGGGGTCGATTTAATAGCATACTACAGAAACTTGCACACCCGAATGAGACCGTCAAAGTCAATCGGGGTCGATTTAATAGCATACTACAGAAACTTGCAATACCCGAATGGGGAGACCACAAAGTCAATGGGGCCCATTTGATGCATACTTCACAGAAACTTGCACACCGGAATGGGAGACCACTATAGTAAGGGGTAGGGCACCTCGGTCATGTTCGCCAGTGGGGAGACAAAAATCGGGGGGTCGATTTAGCATACTACAGAAACTTGCACCCGAATGGGAGATAGCCGTCAAAGAATCAATCGGGGTCGATTTAATAGCATACTACAGAAACTTGCACAACTAATGGGGAGACCGTCCAAAGTCAATCGGGGTCGATTTGGCATACACACTGAACTTCTGCACACACAATGAATGGGAGACCGTCAAAATCAATCGAATTCGTTTGATAGCATACTACAGATTTGAATAGCAAGAATCAATCTCGATTTGATAGCATACTACAAACTTTGAAACTTCGACACCCGGTCGGGGAGACCGTCAAAAGTCAATCGAAGTCGATTTAATAGCATACTAAGGAAATCTTGCACCCGAATGGGGAGACCGTCAAAGTCAATCGGGGGATTTAATAGCATACTACGAAAACTTGCACCGAATGGGGAGACCGTCAAAAGTCAATCGCATACTACAGAAACTTGCACACCCGAATGGGAGACTGTCAAAGCTAATCGGGGTCGATTTGATAGCATACTACAGAAACTTGCACAATCAATGGAGACCGCTCGTGTCAATCGGGGGTCGATTTGATAGCATACTACAGAAACTTCTGCACAATCTGAACAAGCCAGCCAAATAATCGGGGGTCGATTTAATAGCATACTACAGAAACTTGCACACCAATGGGAGACTGTCAAGTCAATTCGGGGTCGATTTAATAGCATACTATACAAAACATTCGAGAATGTGCACACACCGAGTGGGAGACGGTGATGAGCGTCTCACTCTTGTACACACTGGATGGCACACTATTTCACTATAGTAAGGGTAGGGCACCTCGGGTCATATTATACAACATACCAGAAGTTCCACACCCGCATGGGAGACCGTCAAAGGAATCGGGGTCGATTTGATAGCATACTACAGAGAACTTCAGACACCTGAATGGAGACCGTCAAAGTCAATCGATCGATTTGATAGCATACTACAGAGAACTTGCACACCCGAATGGAGACACAAGTCAATCGGGGTCGACGAATAGCTACTACAGAAACTTGCACACCCGAATGGGAGACCGTCAGCCGAATCGGGGGTCGATTGCATAGCTACAGAAACTTGCACACCCGAATGGGAGACCGTCAAAGTCAATCGGGGTCGATTTCTGATAGCATACTACAGAAACTTGCACACCCGAATGGGAGATAAAGTGAAAGTCAATCGGGGGCCGATTTAATAGCATACTACAGAAACCCGTACACCCGAATGGGAGACAGTCCCGAATCGGGGTCGATTTAATAGCATACTACAGAAACTTGCACACCCGAATGGGAGACCTTCCAAAGTCAATCGGGGGTCGATTTAATAGCATACTACAGAAACTTGCACACCCGAATGGGAGACCGTCAAAGTCAATCGGGGTCGATTTGATAGCATACTACAGAAACTTGCACACCCGAAATGGGGAGACCGTCAAGCCAATCGGGGGTCAGACGACAGCATCAAAAACTTGCACACCAATGGGAGACAAAGCCAATCGGGGGTCGAGCATACTTTACAAATGATCCGAGAATCTGCACACACACACCGAGTGGGAGACGGTGATGAAAACGTCCGCCCTTATAATATGTCTGGGATTGCACTATTTCACTATATTAAGGGAGGGTGCCTCACACATGGTGAAATATCTTCCGCCCCCAAGCGCCTCTGCGGCTAAAGCGCGGCATTCAAAACAACAACCAAGTGGCGCTTCTTCCCCCTGCAATGCTGGAGCAGCAGCAGAAGAAGAGAAAAATAGTCTCATGGGGTCAGAGGAATGGCAGTGGAGCGCGATCTATGAATTTCACTAGCCAGGTCTGTCTCCCAATTGAACATTATTACTCTCTCGGCGCACATCGCCACTCACGGTTTCTGCGACAGCAGCAGCATCATGATGTTGCGTCTAGTATGAAGTCCGGAACCGGTATTCGGCTGTTCGCGAACAGTCGGGTTTAACAACCTAACAAACGATCAAACAACTTCCACTCTCGAGGTGCGGGGTGACTGTCTATCGTCCGCTCTTGTATGCTGGATTGCACTATTTCACTATATTAAGGGAGGGTGCCTTCACACACCTATTCGGTGGGAATATCTTCCGCCCCCAGCGAGCACTTCAGCGCCTCTCAAGGCGGTAAAGCGCGCATTCAAAAACAACAACCAAAGTTGCCGTCGCTTTCCCTTCCCTGCCCTGCAATGGCTGGAGCAGCAGCAGCTGAAGAAGAGAGAAAATAGTCTCATGGGGTCAGAGGAATGGCAGTGGAGCGCGATCTATGAATTTCACCAGCGGTCTGTCTCCCCAATTGAACATTATTACTCTCTCGGCGCACGTCGCCACCACGGTTTCCGCGACAGCAACAGCATCATGATGTTGCGTCTATTGTAGAATCCGGAACCGGGTTATTCGGCTGTTCGCGAACAGTCGGGTTTTAACCTTGCCTAACAAACGATCAAACAACTTCCACTCTCGAGGTGCGGTACGGTGACTGTCCTATCGTCCGCTCTTGTATGCTAGTTGCACTATTTCACTATATTAAGGGAGAGGGTGCACTTCACCTATTCGGTGTGAATATCTTCCCCCCAGCGGAGCAAAAGGCGCCTCTCACGAAATAAAGCGCGGCATTCAAAACAACAACAAAGTTGCCGTCGCTTTCCTTCCTGCCCTGCAATGATGGGCAGCAGCAGCAGAAGAAGAGAGAGAGAGAAAATAGTCTCATGGGGTCAGAGGAATGGCGGGGCGCGATCTATAATTTCACTAGCCAGGTCTGTCTCCCAATTGAACATTATTACTCTCTCGGCGCGCACGTCGCCACCACGGTTTCCGCGACAGCAGCAGCATCATGATGTTGCGTCTATTGTAAGTCCGGAACCGGGTTATTCGGCTGTTCGCTAACAGTCAGGTTTTAACCTTGCCTAACAAACGATCAAACAACTTCCACTCTCGAGGTGCGGTACGGTGACTGTCCTATCGTCCGCTCTTGTATGCTGGATTGCACTATTTCACTATATTAAGGGGAGAGGGTGCCTTCACACACATATTCGATGTGAAATATCTTCCGCCCCCCAGCGGAGCGCTTCGGCGCCTCTGCGAAGCAAAACGCGGCATTCAAAAACAACAACCAAAATTGCCGTCGATTTCCTCTCCCTGCCCTGCAATGGCTGGAGCAGAAGGAGAGCGAGAGAGAGAATAGTCTCATTGGGTCAGAGGAATGGCAGTGGAGCGGGCTAACGGCGAGTAGGCTCGCGATCTATCAATTACACTAGCCAGGTCGCTCTCCCTATTGAACATTATTACTCTCTCACGTCGCCACTGCGGTTTCCGCGACAGCAGCAGCATCATCATGATGTTGCATCCACCAATTAGGCCGGAACCGGGTTATTCGGCTGTCTGCGAACAGTCCGGTTTTAACCTTACCCAACATCCACTCTCGAGGTGCGGTACGGTGAATGTCCTATCGTCCGACCTTGTATGCTGGATTGCACTATTTCACTATATTAAGGGGAGAGGGTGCCTTCACACACATATTCGGTGTGAAATATCTTCCGCCCCCCAGCGGAGCGCCTCTGTGAAGCAAAGCGCGGCATTCAAAACAACAACCATAATTGCCGTCGCTTCCCTGCTCTGCAATGGCTGGAGCAGAAGGAGAGAGATTTTAGACTCATTGGATCAGAGGAATGGCAGTGGAGCGGGCTTATGGCGAGTAGGCTCGCGCTCTATCTATTACACTTGCCAGGTCTCTCTCTTCCGTTTGGACATTATTTACTCCGTCTCTCTCTCTCGGCGCACACGTCGCCACCCTACTAGTTTCCGTCACAGCATATGCTGCGGCCTTTCAGTCCGGAACGGGGCTCCCCTTCGCCTTGCTGTCTGCCCAACTTAGCGGACTTGCGTTGGCTGATCACCCCGTCTTCGCGTCTGTGCCGGCCTTCAATGCAGCGCCCAACCGTCTCTTGACCGAGATTCATTGCACTATTCCACGCGCAAACGGCTACCCTAAATGTGCATAGACAACGCTCATGGTTCAACACGACCAGGGCGCAGTCTGGGAGCCGAGTATACTAAAAAGAGAGTTTAGCAGCCAAAACTCGTCAAAGCACACGTTGGGTTACCCCATCACCTAACAACGATGATGGCGGTTCCCACCCGTGAAATACACAACCTAACCAATATTGGGCGACGATGGCGCTCATGAGCCCACGTCCCCACAAACAGTAAGAGAAAGAGAGAGAGAGGAGATGGGCCAATGTGCGGTCCCTCGCCCAATGTCTTATGCCTCGCTGGGGCAAAGAGAAGAGGAGCGGATAAGGGAGGAGATTGGCCAACGTGCGGTCCCTCGCCCAATGTCGGCTGCCTCGCTGGAGCTGGGTAAAGAGGAGAGGAGCGGATAAGGGAGGAGATTGGCACACACGGTGGCGCTGCCGGCGCCGAGGATAGCAAGAGAAGGTGCAGTTTGATCTGATCATCTGGTTTGCTATTTCTCTAAGGCCAACGTGCGGTCCCTCGCCCAATGTCGGCTGCCTCGCTGGGGCAAAGAGAAGAGGAGAGGATAAGGGAGGAGATTGGCACACACGGTGGCGCTGCCGGCGCCGAGGATAGCGAGAGAAGGTGCAGTTTGATCTGATCATCTGGTTTGCTATTTCTCTAAGGCCAACGTGCGGTCCCTCGCCCAATGTCTTCTGCCTCGCTGGGGCAAAGAGAAGAGGAGCGGATAAGGGAGGAGATTCGCCAACGTGCGGTCCCTCGCCCAATGTCGGCTGCCTCGCTGGAGCTGGGGCAAAGAGGAGCGGATAAGGGAGGAGATTGGCACACACGGTGGCGCTGCCGGCGCCGAGGATAGTAAGAGAAGGTGCAGTTAGATCTGATCATCTGGTTTGCTATTTCTCTAAGGCCAACGTGCGGTCCCTCGCCCAATGTCTTCTGCCTCTCTCTCAATCTCACTATTTTGGCCGCCGTGATAGGCGCCGCCAACAGCAGCAGCTACCTGGTTGATCCTGCCAGTAGTCATATGCTTGTCTCAAAGATTAAGCCATGCATGTGTAAGTACAAGCCGATTTAAGGCGAAACCGCGAATGGCTCATTAAATCAGCTATGTTTCATTGGATCTGTAAACCCACTTGGATAACTGTGGCAATTCTAGAGCTAATACATGCAATTGGTCTCTGACCGCAAGGGAAGAGCGCTTTTATTAGTTCAAAACTGGTCGGGCCCCGGTCCGTAACCCACCTGTGGTGAATCTGAATAACTTCGGGCTGAGCGCACGGTCTCCGCACCGGCGCCGCTTCTTTCAAGTGTCTGCCTTATCAGCTTTCGATTGTAGGTTATGCGCCTACAATGGCTATAACGGGTAACGGGGAATCAGGGTTCGATTCCGGAGAGGGAGCCTGAGAAACGGCTACCACATCTAAGGAAGGCAGCAGGCACGCAAATTACCCACTCCCGGCACGGGGAGGTAGTGACGAAAAATAACGATGAGCGTCTCATCCGAGCGTAACGGAATGGAAAGTGCGCCTTAAATCCTTGAACGCAGTATCCATTGAGGGCAAGTCTGGTGCCAGCAGCCGCGTAATTCCAGCTCCAATAGCGATATTAAAAGTTGTTGCGGCGTTAAAAAGCTCAGGAGTTGATCTCAGTTCTGGACTGACGGGTACCGGTGTTTATTGGTCACGCCCGAATAGTTGGCCTCACGGCTCGCACGGGATGTTTCTTTTGTCGAAAGTGTCCCGAAAGTGGCCGGAGAGTTTACTTTGAAAAAATTAGAGTGCTCAGAGCAGGTATATTTGAATGGCCCTAATGGTGATGCATGGAATAATGGAATAGGACCTTTGGTTCTATTTTGTTGGTTTTCGAACCAAGAGGCAATGACCAATCGAATCAGGCGGGCATTCTCAGAGCTGTACGCCAGAGGTGAAATTTGGACCGTGTTTAAGACTTAACTGATTGCGAAAGTATCACAAGGATGTTTCATTAATCAAGAACGAAAGTTAGAGGTCTGGCGATCAGATACCGCCCTAGTTCTAACCATAAACGATGCTAACTAGCGATCCGCCGGCGTTATTCCCATGACCCGGCGGGCAGCTTCCGGGAAACCAAAGTCTTTGGGTTCCGGGGGAAGTATGGTTGCAAAGCTGAAACTTAAAGGAATTGACGGAAGGGCACCACCAGGAGTGGAGCCTGCGGCTTAATTTGACTCAACACGGGAAACCTCACCAGGCCCAGACACCGGAAGGATTGACAGATTGAGAGCTCTTTCTCGATTCGGGGGGTGGTGGTGCATGGCCGTTCTTAGTTGGTGGAGCGATTTGTCTGGTTAATTCCGATAACGAACGAGACTCTGGCTCACTAAGTAGTCGACGGGATTCTGGTGAAAAATGGTGTCCAGTTCGCAATCCTTCTAGATAGGGATACGGCAACGAAATGCGACGAGATTGAGCAATAACAGGTCTGTGATGCCTTAGATGTTTCCAGGTCAAGACGCTACACTGAAGGATCAACGAGTTTCCTCCGAGAGTGAGGAGCTGCAACCTGCCCAAAGCCTTTCTGATAGGGATTGGGGCTTGCAATTGTTTCCTATGAACGAGGAATTCCCCAGTAAGTGCAAGCTCGGTCATTGTTTTGACTACGTCCCTGCCCTTTGTACACACCGCCCGTCGCTACTACCGATTGAATGATTTAGTGAGGCCTTCGGACTGGCGCTCTTGGATTGTCGGCCCCGTTGCCCGCGAGGGTTTTCTGGGGTCGTCGCCTCGAGCTGACGGAAAGATGTCCAAACTTGATCATTTAGAGGAAGTAAAAGTCGTAACAAGGTTTCTGTAGGTGAACCTGCGGAAGGATCATTAACAGAGAGAAAGAGAACGGGGCGCTCTTAAAACTACTACTACTACTCTCCTGATTTGGGCGGTCTCGGGCTCTGCTCTGGCAACTCCAGCAGCGAAAGAGGACAATCCCGGCCCCCGCACCAAAAATAGGTACCACCACGCTGTAGGTGGACCACACTCGGGCGAGAGCGCGAAGACCGGAGGAGGAGGACGGACGGGGCTTTGGACGGCTGCCCGTCCGTTCCTTACTACCGGCGAATAAGCCTCTTGACCCAAAAAGAGTGAAATTCAAGTGTCAAAA
>NW_024724611.1:0-7634 GCF_018991925.1 Homarus americanus
AGGAGTGTTAGAGGTGTAACTGGGAGTGTCAGAGGTGTACCTAGGAGTATCGGAGGTTTACCTGGGAGTGTCAGAGGTGCACCTGGGAGTGTCGGAGATGTACTTGGGAGTGTCAGAGGTGTATCTGGGAATATTGGAGGTGTACCTGGGAGTGTCATAGTTGTACCTGGGAGTGTCAAAGGTGTACTTGGCAGTGTCAGAGGTGTACCTGGGAGTGTCAGAGATGTACCTGGGAGTGTCAGAGGTGTATCTGGGAGTGACAGAGGAGTACCTAGGAGTGTCAGACGTGCACCTTGGAGTGTCTGAGGTGTACCTGGGGGTGTCCGAGGTGTACCTGGCAGTGTCTGAGGTGTACCTGGGAGTGTCTGAGGTGTACCTGGCAGTGTCAGCGGTGTTCCTGGGAGTGTCACGGTGTTCCTGGAGTGTTAGAGGTGTATCAGGGAGTGACAGAGGTGTACCTAGGAGTGTCAGAGGTGTACCTGGGAGTGTCGGAGGAGTACCAGGGAGTGTCAGAGGAATACCTAGGAGTGTCAGAGGTGTACCTGGGAGTGTCAGAGGCGTACCAGGGAGTGTGAGAAGTGTACCTGGGAGTGTCGGAGGTGTACCTGGTCTTGTCGGACATGTACCTAGGAGTGTCAGAGGTGTACCAGGGAATGTCAGTGGAGTACCTGGGAGTGTCAGAGGTGTACCTGGGAGTATCAGAGGTGTACCTGGGAGTGTCAGAGGTGTACCTGGGAGTATCATGGGTGTAACTGGGAGTGTCGGAGGTGTAACTGGGAATGTCAGATGTGTACTAGGGAGTGTCAGTGGAGTACCTGGGAGTCTCAAAGGTGTACCTGGCAGTATCGGATGTGTACCTGGGAATATCGGAGGTGTACCTGGGAGTGTCAATGGTGTACCTGGGAGTGTCAGCGGTGTATCTGGGAGTGTCAGAAGTGTACCTAGGAGTGTCAGAGGTGTACCTGGGAGTGTCAGCGGTGTACCTGGGAGTGTCGGAGATTTAACTGGGAGTGTGAGAAGTGTACCTGGGAGTGTCGGGGTGTACCTGGGGAGTGCTTGAGGTGCACTGGGAGTGTCAGAGGTGCATTTCTGGAGGACAGAGGTGCCTGGGGAGTGTCAGCAAGGGAGCACCTGGGAGTGTCTGAGGTACCTGGGAGTGTCAGGAGGTGTTCCTAGGAGGGTCAGAGGCACTTGGGAGGCTGGGAGGTACCTGGGAGTATCAGGGAGGTGTACCCAGTGTTGTGAGGTGCACTCTGGGAGGTCAGGGGTGTAACTGGAGTGTTTGAGGTGTAACTGGGAATGTCAGAGGTGTACCTGGGAGTGTCAGTGGAGTAACTGGGAGCGTCAGAGGAGTACCTCGGGGTGTCAGAGGTGTACCTGGGAGTGTCAGGGGTGTACCTGGGAGTGTCAGAGGTGTACCTGGGAGTGTCTGAGGTGTACCTGGGAGTGTCAGCGGTGTACCTGGGAGTATCAGAGGTGTACCTGGGAGTATCAGAGGTGTACCTGGGAGTGTCAGAGGTGTACCTGGGAGTGTCAGGGGTGTAACTGGGAGTGTCGGAGGTGTAACTGGGAATGTCAGAGGTGTACCAGGGAGTGTCAGTGGAGTACCTTGGAGTCTCAAAGGTGTACCTGGGAGTATCAGAGGTGTACCTGGGAATATCGAAGGTGTACCTGAGAATATCGGAGGTGTACCTAGGAGTGTCAGAGGTGTACCTGGGAGTGTCGGAGGAGTACCAGGGAGTGTCAGAGGAATACCTAGTAGTGTCAGAGGTGTACCTGGGAGTGTCAGAGTCGTACCTAGGAGTATCAGAGGTTTACCTTGGAGTATCGGATTTGTACCTGGGAGTGTCGGAGGCGGACCTGGGAGTGTCAGAGGTGTACCTCGGAGTATCAGAGGTGTACCTGGGAGTGTCAGAGGTGTACCTGGGAATGTCAGAGGTATACCAGGGAGTGTCAGTGAAGTACCTAGGAGTGTCAAAGGTATACCTGAGAGTGTCAGAGGTGTACCTGGATTATCGGAGGTGTACCTGGGAGTATCGAGGTGTACCTGGGAGTGTCAGAGGTGTACCTGGGGAGTATCAGAGGTGCAACGGGAGTGCTGTAGAGGTGTACTTGGGAGTGTCAGGGGTGTACCCTGTGAATGTCGGAGGTACTTGGGAGGTGGGCAAGGTGTACCTGGGAGTGTCGGAGGTGTTCTGGAGTATCGGAGGTGTACCTGGGAGTGTCAGAGGTACTGGGAGGCACCTGGCAGTCAGCGGTGTACCTGGGAGTGTCTGAGGTGTACCTGGGAGTGTCAGAGGTGTGCCTGGGAGGTCAGAGGTGCACTGGAGGTCAGACGTGCACCTTGGAGTGTCTGAGGTGTACCTGGGGTGTCTGAGGTGTACCTGGCAGTGTCTGAGGTGTACCTGGGAGTGTCTGAGGTGTACCTGGCAGTGTCAGCAATGTTCCTGGGAGGTCAGAGGTGTCTCTGGGAGTGTTAGAGGTGTGTCAGGGAGTGACAGGAGTACCTAGGAGTTTCAGAGGTGTACCTGAGTGTGGAGAAGTGTACCTGGGAGTGTCTGGGTGTACCTGGGAGTGTCAGAGGTAGCTGGGAGTGTCAAGGGTGTACCTGGGGTGTCAGTGGAGTACCTGGGAGTGTCAGAGGTGTACCTGGGTGTGTCAGAGGGCCTGGGAGTGTCAGAGGTGTATCTGGGAGCATCAGACGTGTACCTGGGAGTGTCAGAGGTGTACCAGGAGTCTGGGGTGGAGTACCTGGGAGGTCAGAGGTGTACCTGGGAGTGTCAGGAGGTGTACCTTAGGAGTGTCAGGAGGTCTACCTGGGAGTGTCAGAGGTACATGGGAGTGTCGGAGGTGTACCTGGGAGTGTGAGAAGTGACTCTGGAGTGTCTGGGGTGTATCTGGGAGAGTCAGAGGTACCGAGTGTCGGAGGTACCTGGGAGTGTCAGAGGTGCACCTGGGAGTGTCGGAGGCACCTGGGAGTGAAAAAGTGTTCCTGGGAGTGGAGGGTGCACCTGGGAGGTCGGAAGTGTACCTGGGAGGTCAGAGGTGCACTTGTGAGTGTCAGAGGTGTACCGGAGTGTCAAGGTGTACCTGGGAGGTCTTAGTTGTACATGGAGTGTCAGAGGTGCAAATGGGAGGTCAGAGGTGTGTCGGACGTACCTGGGAGTGTCAGGAGGTGCACCTGGGAGTATCATCGGATGTGTACCTGGGAGGTCAGAGGTGGGTACCCTGGGAATGTCAGAGGTGTGCCTGGGAGTGTTGTAGAGGATGTACCTGTGAGTGTCAGAGGTGTATCTGCTGGGAGGCACGTACCTGGGAGCACAGAGATGTACCAGGGAATATCAGTGAGTACCTGGGAGTGCTGGGGAGGTGTACCTGGGAGGTCAGGAGGTGTACCTGGGAGCACAGAGGTGTACCTGGAGGCCAGAGGTACCTGGGAGGCTGGGGAGGTGTACCTGGGAGGCTGGAGGTGCATTTGAGGGAGAAGTGTACCTGGGAGGTCTGGGGTGTACCTGGGAGTGTCTGGGTGTACCTGGGAGGCCGAGATGTACCTGAGAGTGTCAGAGGTATCTGGGAGTGACAGAGGAGCAAGACAGAGTGCCAGAGGTGTACCTGGGAGTGCTGAGTGAACCTGGGAGCATCGGAGGTGCACCTAGGAGTGTCAGAGGTGTGCACCTGGGAGTGTCGGAGGTGCACATGGAGTGTCAGGGTGTACCTGGGAGGTCAGAGGTACCTGGTAGTGCCAGGGTGTAACTGGGAGCAAGCCGGAGGTGTAACTGGGAATGTCAGAGGTAGGGCCCAGGGAGTGTCAGTGAGTACCTTGGAGTCTCAAAGGTGTACCTGGAGTATCGGAGGTGTACCTGGGAATATCGGAGGTGTACCTGAATATCGGAGGTGCACTTGGAGTGTCCCAGGTACCTGGGAGTGTCGTGGTGTACCTGGGAGTGTGTGAGAAGTGGTACCTGGGAAATGTCTGGGGTGTACCTGGGAGTGTCAGAGAAAAAATTTCAGAGTGTCGGGAGGCATACCTGGGAGTGTCAGAGGTACCTGTGAATGTCGTGGAGGTGTACTTGTGAGTGCAAGAAGTGTACCTGGGAGAAATGGAGGTACCCTGGAGTATCGGGAGGTGTAACTCGGGAGTGTCAGAGGTGTACTTGGGAGTGTCAGAGGTGCACCTGGCAGTGTCATGGTACCTGGGAGTGTCTGGAGGCACCTGGGAGTGTCAGAGAGGTGTGCCTGGAGGTTGGGGAGGTGGACCCTGGAGTGTCAGACGTGCACCTTGGAGTGTCTGGAGGTGTACATAGGGGTGTCTGGAGGTGTACCTGGCAGTTCGAGGTGTACCTGGGAGCAAGGTTCTGAGGTGTACCTGGCAGTGCGTTGGGCGGTAAAAAAACGGGGAGTGTCAGGCGGTGTTCCTGGGAGGCAGGGAGGTGTATCAGGGAGTGACAGAGGAGCACCTAGGGAGGCCAGAGGTGTACCTAGGGAGTGTGAGAAGTGTACTCTGGGAGTGTCTAAAATGGGAGTGTCAGAGGTAGCTGGGAGTGTCAAGGGTGTACCAAGGGGTGTCAGTGAGTACCTGGAGTAAGTCAGGAGGTGTACCTGGGCAAAGTCAGAGGTGTACCTGGGAGGTTGAGGTGTGTATCTGGGAGTATCAGATGTAAAATTTGGGAGTGTCAGAGGTGTACCAGGAATGTCAGTGGAGCACCCTAGGAGGCTGAGGTACCTGGGAGTGTCAGAGGTGTACCCAGGAGTGTCAGGAGGTCTGCTACCTGGGAGTGTCAGGAGGTACATGGGAGTGTCGGAGGCGTACCTGGGAGTGCGGGGAGAAGTGTACCTGGAGTGGAGGTGTTCCTGGGATGTCGGAGGTGCACCCAGCAGTGCTCGGGGCGGTGTACCTGGGAGCCAGAGGTGCACCATGGAATGTCAGTGAGCACCTGGGAGTGTCAAAGGTTGTACCTGGGAGGCTGAGAGGTACCTGGGAGTGTCAGAGGTGCCTTGGGAGGTCAGAGGTACTTGGGAGTGTCGGAGGTGTACCTGGGAGCTTGGAGAAGCATACCTGGGTGTTGGGGTGTATCTGGGAGAGCCAGAGGCACCGGAGAGTGTCGGCGGTGTACCTGGGAGCAAGTCAGAGGTGTACCTGGGAGTGTCGGAGGTACCTGGAGTGTAAAAGTAACCTGGGAGTGTCGGAGGTGCACCTGGGAGCGTCGGAAGGCACCTGGAGCAACAGAGAGGTGCACTTTGCGAGTGTCAGAGGTGTGGGCCTGGGAGTGTCAAGGTACCTGGGAGTGTCTGAGTTGCACATGGGGAGTGTCAGAGGTGCAAATGGGAGGTCAGAGGTGCACCTGGGAGTGTCGGAGGTGTACCTGGGAGGTGAGAAGGGCCTGGGAGCAATGGAGGTACCTGGGAGTGTAAGAAGTGTACCTGGGAGTGACGGAGGAAATTGGGAGTCGGAGGTGCACCTGGGAGTGTCAGAGGCACTTGGGAGGTCAGAGGTGTACCTGGGAGGCCATGCAGGCCCAGGAGTGTCTGAGGTACCTGGGAGCAAGCCAGATGTGTACCTGGGAGTGCCTGGAGGTGTCTGGGGAGGCTCGAGGTGTACCTGGGACTGTAAGGGAGATCCAGGAGCAAAGGTGTACCTGGGAGCCAGAGGTGTACCAGGGAGTGCCTGAGGTGTACCTGGGAGGTCAGAGGTGTGGCCTCAGGGAGTGTCAGAGGAATTCCCAGGAGGTCAGAGATGCACCTGGGAGTGTCAGAGGTGCACCTCGGAGGTCGGAGGCTTCACCATGAGCAAGGCTGGAGTTGTACCTGGAGTGTTAGGAGGTGCACCTGGGAGCGTCAGAGAGTGTACCTGGAGTGTCAAAGGTGTACCTGGGAGTTTCTGGGTGCACTGGGAGGCCTGGGGTGTACCTCGGAGTGCCTGAGGTGCATGGGAGCAAGCCAGAGGTACCTGGGTGTGTCGGACGTGTACCTGGGAGTGCACAGAGGTACCTGGGAGCACGGAGGCCTGGGAGTGTCAAGAGGTGTACCTGGGAATGTCAGAGGTGTGCTCAGAGCAAGTCAGAGAGATGTACCTGGGAGGCCAGAGGTGTGCCCAGGAATATCAGTGGAGTACCTGGAGGCCAGGAGGTACCTGGGAGTGTCAGAGGTGCAATTTTAGAGGCCGAGGTTCACCTGGGAGTGCTCAGAGGTGTACCTGGGAGCATCGGAGGTGTACCCAGGGAGTCCTTCAGAGGTGTACTTGGGAGTTTCGAGGTGCATGGGAGTGTCAGGTGTACCTGGGGGGTGTCAGGTAATTTGCAGGCCGAGGTGTATTTGCAAGTGTGAGAAGTGTACCTGAGAGCGTCTGGGGTGTACCTGGGAGTGTCTGGGGTTTACCTAGGAGTGTCAGAGATGTACCTGGGAGTGTCAGGAGGTGTGTATCTGGGAGGACAGAGAGCAATTAGGAGTGTTGGGGAGGTGTACCTGGGAGGTTGGGAGGTGAACCTGGGAGGCGGGAGGTGTACTCTAGGAGTCTCAGAGGTGTACGGGAGCCTGGGAGGTGTACATGGATGTCAGGGTGTACCTGGGGTGTCAGGAGGTGTACCTGGTAGTGTCAGGGGTGGGACTGGGAGTGTCGGAGGCACTGAACACAACAGAGGTGTACCAGGAGCGTCAGTGAGTACCTGGGAGTCTCAAAGGTGTACCCTGGGAGTATCGGAGGTGTACCTGGGAACACGGAGGTACCTGGGGCACGGGAGGTGTACCTGGAGTGTCACAGGTGTGGGCCTGGGAGGCGGAGGTGTACCTGGGAGTGTCACAGAGTACCTTGATTGTAGAGAGGTGTACCTGGCAGTGTTGTGAGGTGTACCTGGGAGGTTGGGAGATGTACCTGGGAGTGCTGAGTGCATCTGGGAGTAAGCCGGACGTGCACCTGGGAGGCCAGAGGTGTACTAGGGAATGACAGTGGAGTACTTGGGAGTGTCAGAGGTACCTGGGAGTGTCACAGGTGTACCTTGAGTGTCAGGAGGAGTACCTGGGAGTGTCAGGAGGTGTACCTGGGAGGCCGGAGGTGTACCTGGGAGGTGGAGAAGGGTACCTGGGAGTGTCGAGGTGGGAGTGTCGGAGGTGTAACAGTGTCAGCGGTAACATGGGAGCAACAGAGGTGTGCCTGGGAAGTGTCAGCGGCACCTGGGAGTGCCAGAGGTGCACCTGGAGGTCGGGAGGTGTGCACCTGGAGCAGGAGAAGGGTACCCGGGAATGCCCTGGGTGTACCTGGGAGCACAGAGGCACCAGAGTGTCGGAGGTATACCCGGGAGTGTCAGAGGTACCCAGAATGTCGGAGGTGTACCTTGGAGCAAAGAAGGTACCTGGGAGTGTCGAAGGTGTAACTGGGAGCATCGAAGGTGTACCTGGGAGTGTCAGAGGTGTACTTGGGATTGTCAGAGGTGTACCTGGCAGTGTTCGAGGTGTACCTGGCAGTGTCACGTGTAAGCCCTGGGAGTGTCATGTTCTCGGGAGTGTTAGAGGTGTATCAGGGAGTGACTGAGGAGTACCTAGAGTGTCAGAGGTACCTAGGAGGTGTGAGAAGTGTACTGGGAGTGTCTGGGTGCACCTGGGAATGAGGTAGCTGGGAGGTCATGGGTGTACCAAGGGGT
>NW_024724612.1:0-2500 GCF_018991925.1 Homarus americanus
CGTGTGAAGGCTGGCTAGTAAGATCCTGTAGCTGTGAACGTGTGAAGGCTGGCCAGTAGGATCCTGTAACTGTGAACGTGTGATGGCTAGCTAGCAGGGACCTGTAGCTGTGAACGCGTGAGGGCTAGCTAGTAGGATCCTGTAGCTGTGAACGTGTGAAGGCTAGCTAGTAAGATCCTGTAGCTGTGAACGTATGAGGGCTAACTAGTTTAGATCCTGAATAGCAGTGAACGTGTGAGGGCTAGCTAGCAGGGACCTGTAGCTGTGAACGTGTGAGTACTAGCTAGTAGGAACCTGTATAGCTGTGAATGTTAGGGCTAGCTAGTAAGATCCTGTAGCTGTGAACGTGTAAGGGATAGCTAGCAGGGACCTGTAGCTGTGAACGAGTGAGGGCTAGCTAGTAGGATCCTGTAGCTGTGAACGTATGAGGGCTAACTAGTAAAATCCTGAATAGCAGTGAACGTGTGAGGGCTAGCTAATAGGATGCTGCACCTTAGAACGTGTAAAAACTCTCATTTTTTTTGTCCAGTTCACCGGTGGACGACGACTCGACCATATCCCTCCACACTCACCTGACTCGTGCCTTACCTGCCTACGAAGTGACACTAAGTAACCTATTTTTTATCTCAACACCAGGTATACGTAGTTGGCCTTTTGGGTTGGCTTTTATGCACGTGGTTAAATGTCATCTTGGTCCATTGTTTACCTGGGTTTACAATATGGCTGCCCATCACCATATCAGCTGTTTTGTTTTTACAGTACCACCTCATTATGTCTATGACTCTTATCGAAGTTTCGGTAAAGTTAGGTCAAGTCAGGTTAGGTTAGGTTAGGTTAGGTTAGGTTAGGTTAGGTTAGGTCAGGTCAGGTTAGGTTAGCATAGGGCACTTGATCTTAAAAGTGAAATATACACACACACACACACTGAGGGGCATTAAACCCATCGTATTAGTCAACAACAATAAGCCAATGGTGTTCCCCTATTTCATGCTCTATTAAATCCTTATTAATCCTTCACTCTGGCCGCTGTCTCGCTATACGCTCCACTTTGATGGCTGTATAACGATACCTTTGACAAGCTGTCCATTTTTCTGGTCACTCACACACCCACCCACAGTCCATGACGATTGTTGATACGTGTGTTCTCTTTATGTTTCCATCACTCTGTAAGCCGAGGGGAGGGTTGGGGGTAGGGGGTAGGGGAGTGTTGGTGATGGTGTAAAGTGAATCTATGGTAAGTTTTCAAATTTTATATAAAGAGAGAGAGAGAGAGAGAGAGAGAGAGAGAGAGAGAGAGAGCTCCTGTCCGCGATTGTCACCTAAAAACATATCCACTTGTGAGCCAGGCGGTAACACCCAGACCAGGACAGTGTGGACCCCGCACTTAAGTCATGTCGCACGTTAGCAGGTCCACATCTGCTGCTGGTTGAGAATATGGATAACTGGCAGGGGCGTAAATGTGTGTGTGTGTGTGTGTGTGTGTGTGTGTGTGTGTGTGTGTGTGTGTGTACTCGTGTTTCCACCCAAGTGTATACAGAAGAGCATATGTTGTCTACCATGCCTGAAAATATACGCTAACTTCAACACACACACACACACACACACACACACACACGAACACCACACCCACTCAGTGTTCCCATGACCACGTGAGGTCCTTCATATCAACACCCGAGGACGAGTTACTGCACCACGTGAACACCACACCACCCGATGTCTCGCATCTTGAATACATACTCTAAGATATGAAAATAATGCAATACTTCATCTCCTGTATTCTAGACCACGTGTGAAGGTGGTCATTGTGTGTGGCAGGAATAATCACAGATATTTAAAAATTTTGGAATCGTGTTTGCTTGTTAAATCACGAAAACCGAATATTTATTTTCAGCAAGCGATCGGCACGACATCCCTTCCCTCCACTCCTCCCTTGAAGCGACTCAGTTATCATATTCTCATTTAAATTCTTATTTAATCTATATTATGACGCTCACAGCTTTTTTAAATAAAACTTAATCTTGTGTTTTCGTCATTCGTGTGTATATAAAACAGTTAGATTTTATATAAGGATTTAGGGTGTGTACGTTGACAATGAGCTGAAGTTCTCGGGCCGTTGCGAGAAGAAGGTAAATCAGGCAAATAAATTATTGGGTCTTATAAGAAGGTCGTACAGATATCTAGACGGTCCGTCCCTCGTAACGATCTTCAAGAGTGAAGTGCTTCCCCATCTGGAGTACTGTCACCCCGTCTGGTCCCCGAGATATGCTAAGGACTGTCAGTTGGTTGAAAATGTTCAAAAGAGGGCTACCAGACTGGTGCCTGCACTTCGGCACCTCAGCTACCCTGAGAGATTGGAGCGCCTGAACTTGCCTCGCTTATACTACAGACGGGCAAGGGGTAACCTAATTGAAGTGTATAAGCATCTCAAGGGGCACTACTCAGTCGAGTGTCCTTACTAGGAGCTGGCGGACGCTCTCCCCACAAGGGGTCACAGCTCAAG